>NC_062214.1:119771292-119853765 GCF_902686445.1 Sciurus carolinensis | reverse complement strand
AGATCTGTGTGATGCATCCTCTAAAGGAGATGACTTTGTGCTTCCTGAAAAGGTCATAAATCATCTTGGGGGAGACAACCAAAGAAAAACCCAGGTCAATGAAGGAGAGGTTGGCCAAGAGAAAGTACATGGGAGAATGTAAATGTGGCTCAGAAGCCACCGTGAACACAATGAGGGAGTTTCCCATCATGCTTGCCACATAAAACATGGAGGAGAACACAAAGAGGAGTAACTGGATACCCCAGGAGTTGGTGAGTCCCAGGAACACAAACTCAGACACCACAGAGTGATTTGCTCCTTCCATTGGCTTATTGGATGTGCTGCCTGTGGAAGAACAACAGGAGAAAATGTAAATTATGACAACTATGTTAATAGACCAGGAGGAGAGAAGTCAAAGTTATAAAAGCCTAGTTTTACTTTCGCATTAAAACCAACTTAAAGATCAATAAGCATACGAACAAAGGCTAAACATCATTAATACATCAGGGAAGTATCAAATAAAATCACAATGAGATATCAATTTACATTTGTTAAAAGAGTTATTATCACAAAGTCAATATATAAAAAGTTGGGGGTGGATGTCAAATAAGAAATTACTTGTACACTGTTGATTGGAGTTTAAGTCAGCACAGCTATTAAGGAAAATAGTACAGAGATTTGTCAAAAAATTAAACATAGTGGCTGGGTATATAACTCAGTGGTAGAGTACTTGCTTTGCATGTACAAGACCCTGGATTATATCTCCAGCATCACAAGAAAGAAAAAATTAACAATAGAACTTCCATATAATCCACAATACAACTTGTAGGACTGTATCTGAAGATTAGTGACATTATTATACTTGAAAGACATATTCCATGTTCATTGAAGGATTTTTCACAATATCCTGGGAGAGTAAAATATATGGAAACAACCTAAGTGTCCTTTTGACAGTTGAGTAGGACACACACACACACCCATTCTTCTCCTTAGAAAGGGATAATCTGTGTTTTGTGACAACATTAATGAGAATGGAAGTTATTGTGCCAAGTGAAATTAAAAAGGCATGGAAAGACAATTTCCATGATTTCCTGAAAGATTTCACTTATGAGTAGGAAAAAAGTCACACTCACAGAAGCAGAGATTATGGTTGATCAGGGGTAGACAGGTTGGGTGGGGAGATGTAATGGGAGAATATTCATCAGTTATTCAATTTGCATCCTTAATTTCTGGATATCTATTATACAGTGTGGTGACTATGGTTTATAATAAATGTGTAGTTCATACTTGAAAATTCCTCAGGCAGTAGATCTTGAATGTTCTCATCACAAATAAGTATAGCTTTATTCAATCATTTCACAACATGTGTACATATATCAAAACATCACATTGTACACCATAAATATACTTAATATGTATTGTCAATTATATCTTAATGAAACTGGAAGGGGGCAATCCACATATTATGCCCAGAGATTTGAAATTGTAACCACACAGAGAAGTAGGTGGCTGTCATAGAGTTGTTCTATTCCATGTAGGATTGTCTCTGAATTTAATATCCTTTGCTTTCTCCCAGAGAAGCTGCAGTGATGTTCCTCATGAGATAGAAGATTGGTCAACATGGGAACCTATGATTTTACCCCAAGTTCTTTTAATTTTTCCTTCAAAATACAGCCTGGTTCAGTCAAAAAACACTATGTACCTTTTCTCAACTGGTGCCTCCACCAAGACCACAGGATTATTCTGACAAATAAGCCCTTCCTTCCTACTCCGCACCTCTGGAAAACATTTATCTTCAAAGTTTATTAAATGTTTATCATAGCTAGAAGGTCTTACTTAATATTATTTGGATTCTCTGATGCAATGAAAAAGTGGTCCACAGAGAGGTGCAGGTCCATGAACTGTCAATGACCAATTTGCATCACATTAGAGACTGAAATGGTGAGTAAATATTTAGAAATGGGGCTGGGGAGATAGCTTAGTTCGTATAGTGCTTGCCTGGCAAGCACAAGGTCCTGGGTTCATTCCCCCAGCACCATAGAAGTTTCTCTAGCAATTTGACATTACAATGAAAAATAAAAGCCTGGATTTGCATTCAGCTAAGGTATCAGTCCGTGAAACACTGGGGGAGAAAAATAAGGTAATGTGAGAATCACTGCCCCAGAGTAGCACAGGATCTGAAAGCTTAATCCTACGAGGGCACTGTGGCATAGAAGACAGTGTTTTACTCAAATATCTATGAAAGGACTTATGACATTACTTTGTAATTTTAACTTTATTTAGAGAAGCAATATAACATGGTAGAAAGAAAAAGGACTTTGGGTTTACAAAACCAAAATGTATCCTATAGTTCAGCCACTGACAAGTTAATTTTGGGGAAGGTACTTAAAATTTTACTCCTCAGTTTATCTAATGGACAAATTTAAAATATTGACTTCTTATGGTACATTATAAGGATAAGATCATTAAAGATTATAATCATGCTTTCAGTATGTTTGTATTCCATAGGTAGGTATTCAGTATTAATATTTTCCTTTCTTCACTTGCTCATTATCATGCTTAGTACATGAGATAAATAAGTGAATAAAAATGAGAGATGGTATTGACAAGTAGAGAACATCAAATCACCATGTCCAAAAGATATTTCAAAATATACTGTCTCATTCTACTCAATAATAGATTATAATATTCATTCTTTTAGTGATCTCAAGTAAGTTTTTAAATGTAAGTTAAATGTATTTCTTTATAGTGCTTAGTACAAATACAATTCATTGTTAAGTTCTCTTAATTAGACCACAATTCCCATAAAGTTAAGGACTATATCTGTCTTCTCTCCAATGTTTCCCAAAACTTAGAATCACAACAGGTACATGATGGGAACAAGTAAGTATTCTCTGAAAGACAGAAAAAGGTGTATTTGGATGATTTAAAGGCATATTAAAATATGCTTAATTATATAAAGAAGATAAGCAGACCACAGTTCTGAAGTGACAGAGAAAATATAAAATAAAGCATTATAAAAGTGAGCAAGAATTGCAGAAAATATGAAATAAAAAGACTTAAAGGAAAATCCAAAAAGGACTATGAAATTTGGAAAATATGTGTACAATAAAGAAGAGAAGAAGGAAAAAGCTCATTTTTAATTAAGAGAGTTTCTAAGATATGCTGTACACTGCTTTTTTAACCCATTTTTTAGAAACAGTATAGTTATAAATAAATTATAGTATATCTCTAGGAATCTTTTAAGTACTAAGGTTCTTAGAAGAGTTTCTCCATCAGTTTTCATCAGCTATATATTCACTCATCTTTTGGATCTCTGATCCCATATACTAGACAAGAACTAAAATTTTTCTTTAAAGTGAGTTTAAAATAAAATGAGATGTAACTATGGAATGTAGATGTACCAAATGAATGAGACTATATTCATGCAAATGTCAGGAGTATAAAAACTCATAAAGTTAGAGTCATTATAGCTTTAAAATCACTTGGCATAGAGTCAGGATTCAAATCTCATTCTAGAGAAAAGGTCTTAGAAAGGTTTCTAGATGTAGACTCAAGGACCTGATGCTTATTCACCTAGAAGTCATAAATACACTCAGGGAAACTCCTGAAGGATAGATTTTAAAATCATCTTCTCTTATAAATCAGTTGTCCTTGAAATAATTTTTCTTAAATGCATTAATTATATTCATTTAAACTAATTTTATATCCATGATGCAAAAGACAAGACCTCTTTACCCTGTGTTGTGATTAATCTTTTTTCTTGAGCTGCATAATATTTAGAAATCCTCCAAATCAGATGACCAGACATTTAATTTTTATGAATGAAGGAAATATTTGGTAACAGGGTTCCAAATATAGAGTCATCAAGGTAAATGGGACCTATGGACATCTAGGTCTCATCTAAGCCTTCATCCAAGTGTATTTCCTCTGCTAAGTTCGTTATTTCTCTCAGTTCAAACTTTCTGTGTTTTTACTCTTCAAAGTGTCACAAAACATTCTTTATACCCAAGCAAAGTCTACCCCCCTGTACTTTAAGAACACCTGTACTTTTACTTATTACTCTGGGAGCGCATCCTTTTTGGATAAATGTCTTTTTACTTAAATGAAACAAAGTTATCCTATAGCTTTCAGTTTGCAAGTCTCAAAGAACAACACCTTTTACATTTACTCTTTGATTTTCTTTCTCAGGTACCCTCAACCCTAGAAAAAATTTCCTTTCGACAATACTTTTAACACTCTTCTCTATGCTTCTTACAGTTCAGAGATTAAATTGATACAAATGCTCTAATTATAAACTGCAGGGAAAAACACAAAAATATTAATTCCTGGTATTTATAATTATTATTTGGTTTTGAAATTTTTGTCATCTGCAGACTTTCTCTTCACATGCTTGATAGCACGTTCCAAAATGACATTACGTTGTAAATTATTCAACTTTGGGTTGTTGGTCTCCATGTCAAATTTTTATTTATGTTCAGGTGTCTACAAGACTCTTTTCTATCTGACAAACTTGATATGTTCCTAATCAATTTACTTCTATTTCCAGATGATCAGTTTACATCCATCTTTTGAAAAGTTAGTAGAGAGAAAATATATAACCTTTGTTTTGTTTTTAATTTTCATGTGTCATTTTTTTTTTGCCTATTTACCAAGTGGTAGAAGATGAGATCATGAAAGTAATTGTCACCTTATAACAGAATGATTAATTGCAACCTATGCAGAATCCAAACTATTACAAAACTGTACTTTTTTCTAATGCTTTTCACATTTCTCTAGGCACAATGTGGTTCAGTTCTAGCTCAAAGTCAGCTAGCCTTTTCCACTATGTCCATAGGCTTTTTCACAACTATTCTCCTGTGCTATTCAATTCCTTGTCCTGGACACTGTCTCTTTCACTTTAGGATACACTCAAGCCCTTTAGGATCTGACTAATTCATAGCAATTCCAACAACAGAATCATGTCTCAAATTAAAACCATGCTTATTAAAATTATTAAAATTATTTCCATACATCCATTTTACCTGTGTAAAGAGAAGAGCATCTTCTGGGACTCAGATTTTCCTGTGCTCTTTAATGTAAAGGTCCATATAATATCCTGCCATAGGAAGATATGAAGCTAATTTTATATACCACAAGAAGCAGTGACCAAGTGATACTACAAAAACATGATACCTCCTGGTTCAGGGACTTTTTCCCTAGAGAATTTTTTTTTTTTTAAGTCTGTGTGACCAAAGGATCTAAAAAACTCATAATAAAATATGAGAGAGAGGGAAACAAAAGTGGAAATGTTTTGGCATTTTTGTGCTATTTTATCATAAATTTGATAGTAATACATCACAATCAGTTCCCCCCAAATAGGTCAATATTAACACAAAAAAATACCACAAACGCTTAACTCTTAAAAAAAAGACAGACTGCTAGATTTTTAGAATCTTATGAAGGCTTTGTTTTTATACAATACTATATCATGTAATTAAGAATGTGTAAATAAATTTAGCTATATAGTAGTTCACTCAGTGAATAAAGCTCAAAAGTGAATAAAATAACTAAAAAATCAATTAATTGATTTTAAGTCAATTATGTTACATCCATTCAGTTAAATTCTCTTCAGTCACTAAAAAGCGAGTTCAACTCTGTTGTGGTTAAAGATAACCACAATACACCATTAGCAATGTATATAGCAAAATAGCATGTAGTACGTTGTTGAACTTATATGCTTACATGAAGCTGAACACATGTACAATAATTTTTTTCAGTAAATACTTCAACACAATGAACTTTTCAGTAACAAAAAAAAAATCAAGTGTCTTGACTTTTGATTTTGTACACTTGTATCAGTCAGGGACCTGCCAGACACACTCAAATTAGGTACCCAGAGAAGACCTTAATAAAGGCACCAAGTAGGGCACAAAAGGGTTGCAAACAGAACTAAGGCAAAACTTATTCTTTTACTGTCTGAATTCATCGTCCTCTTTTATCCAAGGGACAAACAAGGTAAAATCAGGGTAGAAGAAATTTTGCATCATAGATGAATGGTCATTATATCATTGCAGAGTGGTATAAACCTAAAATGTTATCCTCTGAAGTGTGCTTCACATGAATTATCTCCCCTCTGAGAGGGAGGGGAGATAATTAATAAAAATAGAGTTGTCAAAAGCCCTCATTTCTGTAGCTGGTCCTGAGGCTTATTTTGATAACGAGGTTTCCCTCAGATCACCTTGTCTTCCTTCAGGATCTAGGCTGCACAGGGTGCTCAACCTGGTGGGTAAACAAAGGTCCTTCCAGTAGTCTTGAGGTGATACCTTGTTATTGGGATGTCACTGTTTACCATTGGTGAGAACTACTGCACAGAGGAGCACCAGGAAGCACACCAATGTATCCTGGTTCTGGAATCAACACTCCTGGTCCCCACTGGGGAAGGGGGAAGCCAAACTTTTCCCTAATAATTGGGCACCTGAGTTGGGTTATGTGGTGATTATTCCTGCCAGGTAGGGCCAGCATTACACATACATCCATTCATAATCCTAGCTCAGGTTGATGTTATAGGGTGCAACTTAAGAACAGACCGATCACCACTGAGAAGTCCAAATTTGAGAGTCTTTATTAAGCTGGCCAGCTGACTGTCTCACGCAATGCCCCAAAAAATGGCTATTGGGAGAACAGCCCCGACCACAGGGTTGTAGGGGTTCTTATACCAAAAATCACATTAATCATAAGTGTCTGTTGCTATGATTCGAAATTACAAACTAACATCATGAGATCATCAACAGAGGGGGAAGTGGGTCAAAATGACCCTTACCTAGGTACAAACTAAAGAATGGTTACTAACATCCACACAATCTCTGTTCACATGGTACATTGTTTAGGAGCAATAGGGATCAAAAGAGAGCAATTTTTCTTTACATAGGAATTATCATTCTGTATTGTTAAACATGTCACACTAAGTAACTGACGATGGGTACAGAGGTGGGGTGTTCCAATGGGAGAAACTTATTTCCTACATAACATGGAGTCTCAGAGCAAAATGGAGTCTGTTTAGTCATTTCCCTTAGAGTTTGGCCTATAACATTCTCATGGAGTCAGATCTGTCAGCCCATCACAGTTGAGTCCTGCATCACTAATTGGTCACAAAAAAATAACTCCATGTTGGAAAACCAATAGAGGTGTTGCAGGGATAGAAAACCATGGAAGTCTGAGCCCAATCCACAAAGCCTTTCCTTCTCCAGAGCCACCTCAAAATTCGAGACTTATGAATTTACCAATGGTAGATGCTGACTACAATGTCCAGAGAAATTCACAAATTTGGGGACCTCTTTCCCCATATTAGACATTGTGAAGTACAGCAACTTTAGAAGAAATGTTCTGGCATGTCCCACATCAATTAGAAATGGGTAAACCAAAAAAAGAAAGAAAGAAAGAAAGAAAGAAAGAAAGAAAGAAAGAAAGAAAGAAAGAAAGAAAGAAAGAAAGGAAGAAAGGAAGGAAGGAAGGAAGGAAGGAAGGAAGGAAGGAAGGAAGGAAGGAAGGAAGGAAGGAAGAAAGAAGAAAGAAAGAAAGAAAGAAAGAAAGAAAGAAAGAAAGAAAGAAATGGATAAACTGGGTGCAGTGGCGTATGCTGTAATCCCAGAGGCTGGGGAGCCTGAAGAAAAAGAAATGATGAAACTGGAGAACTCAATGCTAAATTTTTTTAAAAAATTTTATTTAGCTTTTCATTTTTTACAGACTGCATTTTGATTCATTGTACACAAATGGGGTACATAATTTCATTTCTACGGTTGTACACAATGCAGATTCATACCATTCGTGTAATGTACATAGGGCAATGATGTCTCTCTCATTCCACCATTTTTCATACCCCCCTCCCTCTCATTTTCTTCTACGCATTCTGAAGTTCCCCCATTATTCTCTCATTCCCCACCCCTATTATATATCATCCTCCACTTATCAGGGAAAACATTCGGCCTTTGGTTTTTTGGGCTTGACTTATTTCACTTAGCATGATATTCTCCAATTCCATCCATTTATTTGCAAATGTCATAATATTATTCTTCTTTATGGCTGAATAGTATTCCATTGTGTATATATACCAGTTTCTTTATCCATTTCAATGCTAAATTAAATAATCCAGACTTAGAGAATAAAGGGTCAAATGAGAGTACAGTAAGGGGGAAAAACAGGAGAGGGGGAATGTCATAAGGATAGAGGAAAGATCAGTGAAATAGACGAAGGAGATTGAGGCGGAAGAAGGAGAGATGGGAAAGGGAAGGAAATGCAGAAAGATGCTATGTACATGTATAAATATATCACACTAAAATTACACCCTTATCTATATCTATAAAGCACCAATTGAAAAATTAAAAAATAGAAAGAAAATCAGTAGCATAGAGGAAGGGGGATAGGAGGGAAAGAGGAGGCACAAGAGGAAAAAAGAAGTACACAACACAATCACAGGAATGGACAATGGGTCTCTGAAGCAAACAATTACTATAACTAAGGGATGACATGTGCAGACTAATCAAAGGTGTTACAGAGAGGGGACTCATGGACTTGTGGGTGCTGTGGAAAGGACTAGACACCACTGGGCTACTCTTCTGAGCTAGTGCATGGCCTGAGAGAAGGGAAGCTCATGGAAAGTGCTGAAGCCTCAAGGCATGCTGGGAGGTTGGACCCTGCTTCACCCTGTGGCCTAGCCAGTATCTGCAGAGCCTGACAAGATCTGACTCTGCCAACCTCGATAACTTTTTGTTTCACTCTCTCCCCTCCTTGCTATGGTGCCTTGAGTCTCCAGAGGCCTGTATGCTGGCTCTGTCCTCTGCCTGCAGAGCACATTACCCAGGTGTATGCAGGACTGGCTCCTTGTCTTCATTCAAGTTTGAGCCCGAGTGTGAACTCCAAGAAAGACTCCGTTCTAAAGCAGTTCCCTCTTGCCTCCCTACTCCGGTCTTTATATTGTACTTTAATGTCTTCTTATCCCTTATTGGAAAGACCTTTTTATTATGTAGTTAATTATTTTTTGCTTTTCTGTACAGGACTGTGTTGTT
Source organism: Sciurus carolinensis (assembly GCF_902686445.1). NCBI lineage: Eukaryota > Metazoa > Chordata > Mammalia > Rodentia > Sciuridae > Sciurus > Sciurus carolinensis. Next base: position 119,844,742 of record NC_062214.1, on the reverse strand, counting down.
CCATAAAACCAGAAACCATGATTTCTTGTTCATTGTACCTAGAGGGGAAAGTCAAGAGTTGTTTGTTACTGTCCAAATAACAATAGTAAACAATAACTGAGAGGGAGAAAGAAACAACTCTTTCCTTCTGTATCTCAAGGGATAGGAAACCTGGTAGATTTAGAACAAAATGTTAAACTTTTTTAAGATCAACTGAATTTGAGTCTAAAATACATTTTAGATTATTTATAGATGAGGAGGAAAAAATGACTGAAAATTATTTCATTCATATAGAACCAGAAATCAGAACAACAAAAACAAGAAATGACAAATAGAAGAAAAATATCGGAAAAGTAGAGGATCAACGCACGGGGTCAACCATAGATTGAGTTATGAAAAGTTATAAAGAAGAGAAAGGTATCTATCCTAAAGAATTGAAGTCATCATACTACTGAGATACAGGCACACCCATGTTTATAGCAGCACAATTTATAATGACCAAACTATGGAACCAGCCTGGGTGACCATCAACAAAAGAGTGGATAAATAAACTGTGGTATTTATACACAGTGGGGTTTTATTCAGCCATAAGGACAAGTGGAATGTCATTTGCAGGAAAATGTATGGACCTGGAGACCAGTACTAGAAGTGAAATAAGTCAAACTTGGAAGGTGAGGGGATATATGTTTTCTCGAATACATGTGGAAGTTAGAAAGGAAAAAGGAAAAGTGGGGGTGGGTCTCATGGTAATGAAAAGGAGATCAGTAGAGGAAAGGGGCCAAGGGTGGAAAGGAGGGAGTAGAGAAGTGCTGGGGAGTGGTACTGGCCAAATTATATCGTCATATTGTGTGCATGTACAGACATGTGATAACAAGTCTATCATGTTACAACCATAATGCACACATTTGAAAAAATGTAAGAAACAAACAAGAAAAAAAAAAAAAGAAAGAAAGAAAATTTGCCAGAACAGAGGGCAAGTCTTCAAATTGAAAAAGTAGACTGAGTTCTCACAAGATAGCTACATGCAACTATTTAAAATTCAGGTCTGGTTTGTTTGTTTGTTTGTTTGGGGTTCACATTAGCTACATACAACATTAGGATTAATTTTGACATAATTGTAAATACATGGAAGATAATTTGCTCCAATTCAGTCTCTAGTACTTTTCCTTACCCTCCTCTCCGCCCTCCTCCATTCTGTTTCCTTTATTCTACTCATCTTTCTGCTATTTACTTACTTTTATTTTTTTAAATTAGTGTCATATGGATATATATAATGGTGAGATTCGCTGTGGTATATTCTTGTATGTACATAGGAAAGTTAGGTCAGATTCATTCCACTGTTTTCCCCTTATCCCATCCCTCCTCCTCCTCAATCCCCTTCTACTTCCCTGATCTTTCTTTCATTTTGAGAAAACATTCAACCTTCAACTTCCTGGATGTGGCTTATTTAACTTATCATAATAGTCTCCAGTTCCATCCATTTACTGGCAAATGACATCATTTCATTCTTCTTTATGGCTAATAGTCTGTTGTGTATATATACCACATTTGCTTTATCCATTCATCTGCTGAAGAGCACCTAGGCTGGTTCCATGATTGAGCTATTGTGAATTGAGCTGCTATAAACATTGATATGGCTGCATCACTGTAGTACACTGATTTTCAATCTTTTGGATATATAATTAGGAGGGGATAGCTGTATCATATAGTAGTTCCTTTTGTAGTTTTTTGAGGAATCTCCATACTGCCTCCCAGAGTTATTGAACTAATTTGTAGTCTCACCAACAATGTGTGAGTGTACTTTTTACCCACATCCTCACCAACACTTATTATTATTGGTATTCTTGATAATTGCCATTCTGATGGCAATCTGATGAAATCTCAATGCAGTCTGGATGTGTATTTCCCTAATTGGTAGGAATGTTGATCATTTTTCACATATTTGTTGGCCATTTGTATTTCTTTTATTGAGAAGTGTCTGTTTAGTTATTTTTCCCTTTAATTAATTGAGTTATTTGGTTTTATTTAGGGAGGGTGTTAATTTTCTTGAGTTCTTTATGTATTCTGGATATTAATGCCCTATCTGAGGAGCAGGTGGCAAAGATTTTCTCCAATTCTGTAGGGAGAAAAATGACAGAAAATCATTTAACTCACACATTTAACTGTTGAAATTTTGGTATACTTCTTGGATCTTTCTTTTTGCATTTAAAACTGTATTATGAAAAATAGATCAGATGGTTCTATAATAACCTTGATCATTGAGAATATATAATATGTAAATATTTTCATGATGATAAATATATTAACATATGGTTCTTGGTGGCTATATGATAACTTATGGATATAGATACATTGCTTTAGACAGTATTTCATTGCTGGACATTTTCCAATTTAAGTTATAAGCAATCATGTTATGAATACATCTGACATACTACCTATATAGATGACTTTGATTACATTCTCCTGACAACTTAATAGAAACGAAACTGCTGAGCCAGAAGGTATTTGTGAGACTTGATTACATATTATAAATGTGTCCTGTATAATAGTTGGATCAGTTCAAACTTGTGTCACTGATAGTAAATTAGAGCACCAGTTATTCCCAACTTTGAAAACAATGGATATATAATTAGCTTAAATACTTGTAACTCTGAAGAACAAAACATGTTGTCTATTGATCCATTAAAACTTTCCCCTACTTTTGTTACAAAATATTAGATATTTACTAAATAGAAAACATATACTTGAGTTTAAAAGTATCAGATAAGCCGTGTGAGCCCATCTATGATATCATCTACTCTCCCGAGCCCTATCTCTTTACTGTCTCTCACCCAGTAGTTCCCCCTCCCGGATTTCTTGTTTATGAAAACAAAAATTTAAATAATTAAATATCCATAAGCAATAAGTTTTGCAAGGTTTATATACATTGTTTCTTTCTGTGTGAATGCTTTGGCTTTCCCCCTTCAATATGATGTTTCTAAACTCTGTTCATATTGTTGCATTGCAGTTTGCTTTTTTGTACTTCTATTTAATGTCCCAATGTGAAAATACAATTCACTATTAATCTCTTGTGGTGGACATTTCCCTGTAGTTTTTTCTAGCAGGGACAGTGTACTTTCTTGTTTGTCTCCTGATGTGCATGTTTCGGGGTCCTTCAGGACACAGTCACAAAAATACAGAAACAAAAGCTTTTAAGACATAGGGAATGAGAATGTTCAGCCTCATACAACAGTATCAAATTGTATTTCAGACTGGTTGCATTAATTTATATTCACAGAGATTGCTCCATTTTTGCCAACGTTTTCTATTGTAAGGAAATTCACTTGCCATCCACTGAATATAAAATGATATCTCATTGTGATCCTAATTATTATTTTCCATCATTATTAATAAATACTTTCTTCGTTAATAATCTTTGTTATAGACTTTTAGTAGATATCTCTTTCAGGTTAAGGAAATTCCTTTATGTATCATATTAGCTAGATTTTTTTCTTTTAAGCCATGAATTTTTTCACTTAATTGCTTTTTTATTCATGAGATGATCAATTTTTCCCTTTAATTACATTACTTATATTAATCTATTTTTAAATTTACATCAATCATAGGCTTCTAGTATTAAACACCATTCATGATGTATTTTATTTTTTAACATTACTAAAATTTGCTCTATGTACTATATCTAACATGTATTATGATTATAAATAGATTCATTTTTATATCTGTGTTTATGATTGAGATTGGCCTATAATTTTTCTTTCGTTTTTTCTTTTATTTTTGAACCATGTTTTAAGCCCAGGGCCTTGTATGTGCTAGGCAATAGCTGCATCACTGATCTCTATCCCCAGACTTTTATTTTATTTTATTTTATTTTTGTTGGTCTTTTTACATATACATGACAGTAGAGTGCATTTTGACCTATTATACACACAAGGGGTATAACTTACTCTAATTAGGATCCCATTCTTGTGGTTGTACATGATGTGGGGTTTCATTTCATATATGAACATAGGAAAGTTATGTCCACTTCAGTCTACATGTTTCCTATTCCCATCCCCCTCCCTCCCATTCATTCCCCTTCCTCTAATCCAACTAACTTCTATTCTTCCCTCTCTCCCCTCTTTACTGTGTGTTAGCATCCACATATCAGAGAGACTATTTGGCCTTTGGTTTTTTGGGGTTGGCTTATTTCACTTAACATGATAGTCTCCAGTTCCATCCATAAACTGTCAAATGACAGAATCTCATTCTTTATGGCTACTACTCCATTGTGTATATATACCACATTCTCTATGTCCATTAATCTGTTAAGATGACCTAGGTTGGTTCCATAGCTTAGGTATTGTAAATTGAGCTGCTATGAAAATGATGTGGCTGCATCACTGTAGTATGCTGATTTTAAGTCCTTTGGGTATATACTGAGGAGTGGAATAACTGGGTCAAATGGTGGTTCCAGTTCGGGTTTTCAAAGGAATCTCCACACTGCTTTCCAGAGTGGCTGCACTAATTTGCAACCCCACCAGCAATGTATGAGTGTACCTTTTTCCCCACATCCTTGTCAACATTTATTGTTGCTTGTATTCTTGATAATTGCTATTCTGAGTGGAGTGAGATGGAATCTCAGTTTAGTTTCAATTTTCATTTCTCTAATTGCTAGAGATGTTGAACATTTTTTCATATATTTTTTTGACCATGAGTTTTGTTCTTTTGGGTAATTACCAACCAAGAACTCCTAAAACTCAAGAAATTAAGCCAAAAATCAATAAGTGGGATGGCTTAAAATTAAAATTCTGAAGAGCAAAGGAAGCAAGAGCATACAGAATGGGAGAAAATCTTTGCCAACTACTCTTTAAAATATATGAAGAACTAAACAAACAAACAAAAAAAACTCCCCTAAAACACCAAAATTAACTCAATCCATAATGAACTAAACAGATGTTTCTCAAAAGAAGAAACACAAATGATCAACAAATACATGAAAAAATGTTCAGCATACTTAGCAATCTGGGAAATTCAAATCCAAACTATACTGAGATTTCATGTCATTCTGGTTAGAATGGGAATCATTAGGAATACAAATAATAATTGCTGGCAAGGATATGGAAAAGGTACACTCATGCATTGTTGATGAGACTGCAAATTAGTACAACCACTCTGGAAAGCAGAATGGAGTTTCCTCAGAAGATCAGGAATGGAACCACCATATGACCCAGCTATCCCATTCCTTATATGTTCATTTCTGATTCTGTTCTGTCATCTGCAATATAGAACTATTCTGGAAGCAGTAAGCTGAGAGTGAGGAAAAGGGAAAGATGAATTACCAATAAGAGGATTCACTTTTCTGAATGGGAGAAGGAAAGGGACTATAAACATTTATATGTTAATCTGTTCTTAAAAACCTTCATCAAAATAGGTAGTAGTAAAATACCACCTGAGAATTATTATTATTATTATTATTATTTTTTTTGGTGCCTGGAATTGAATCCAGGGATGCTTAACCAATGAGCCTTAGCCCCAGCCCTTTTTATTTTCTATTTTGAGACAGGTTCTCACTAAGTTGCTTAGGCTGACTTTGAAGTTGCTATCCTCTTGCCTGAGCCTCCCAAGTCACTGGGATTACAGGCATTTGCCACCGTGACTGGCTTCACCTGAGAGTTTTGATAATAGTCATTCTAACTGGAAAAGTTAGATATCTCATTGTGGTTTTAATTTGCATTTTCCTGATGATTAGTTGATGTTGAGCATTTTTCATATATCTGTTGTCTATTTTATGTCTTTCATGAAAAACGTTGATTTAAATTTATTGCCCATTTAAAAATTGTTTTTATTATTTTTTGTGGTTTCAAAAAATTTTAGTTAGTCATCTCAGTGAAATAGACTAGAACAAAAATTAGAAACACAAATTTCCAAAATTATAGAATCTTGCAAAATTCTAATATTCTAAGTATTATTCTAGCTTTCCTCTAGTGAAGGTTATTGAAATCTCCTTTGCACTTTTCTGTTTAAAAAAAAAAAAACACTTAAAATGTTTTAAATTGACATATAAATTGCAAATATTTATGTAGTACAGTGTGATAATTCCATACATGTATACAATTTGTAATGATCAAATTGAATAATTAGCATTTCACCCCTTAGCATAATGCCCTTTCAGTCATATTGAGGCAAATGAGAAGATTTATTCTTATGCATGCCTGAATTGTATATTATGTATACATCAACTGATGGCCTTTGTTCTTGCTTTCTAAGTACTTCAATTGCATCACTAGGTTGCTTATTCAAAAAAAAATTTTTTTGATGTGGGCACATATTGCTATGAAAATCCTTTGTATTAGTACTACTTTTGCTGTATCCCACTTATTTTAGTATGTCAAATTTCCCAGTTTCATTTGTTTTTAGAAATTTAAAATTTTTCCTTTTGATTTCTTTTAAAATTTTTTTTTTATTTTTACAGGCTGCATTTTGATTCATTGTACACAAATGGGGCATATCTTTTCATTTCCATGGTTTGTACACCATGTAGATTCATACCATTCGTGTAATCATACATGTACATAGGGTAACGATGTCTGTCTCATTTCACCATTTTTCATACCCCCTCCCTCTCATTTCCTTCTATGTAATCTAAAGTTCCTCCATTCTTCTCTCACCCCCCTGCCCCCGACCCCCATTATATATCGTCATCCACTTATCAGGGAAAACATTTGACTTTTGATTTTTTGGATTGGCTTATTTCACTTAGCATGATATTCTCCAATTCCATCCATTTATTTGCAAATGCCATGATATTATTCTTCTTTGTGGCTGAATAATATTCCATTGTGTTTATATACCACAGTTTCTTTATCCATTCATCTTTTGAAGGGCATCTAGGTTGGTTCCACAATCTAGCTATTGTGAATTGAGCTGCTATAAACATTGATGTGGCTGCGTTGATGTAGTATGCTGATGAACCACTATTGGTTCAAAAGTGTGCTGTTTGGTCTCTATGTATTTCTATGATTTCTTCAGTTTCCTTTTTTGGTTGATTTGTAATTTTATTACACTGTGGTCAGAAAAGATACATCGTATGATCTCATTTTTTTGTATTTATTGATACTTGTTTTATGACCTAATATGGGCTATAATCTAGAGAATGTTTCATGCTGATGAAAAGAATGTAGACAGGTGCAGTGGCAGATGACTGTAATCCTAGGAATTCAGAAGACTGAGGCAAGAGATTGAAAGTTCAAGGCCAGCCTGGGCAATTTAGCAAGATCTTGTCTTAAAATAAAACATAAAAAGGGTGTGTGTGGGGGGTGTAACTCTGTGGTAGAGTGCCCCTGGGTTTTATTCCCTATACTTACAAAGAAATAATGTGCATTCTGTTATTGGGTGAAAAGTTCTGTAAATGTTGGTTAACTGCATCACATCTGTAGTATAGTGTTAAAGTCCTTTGTTATTATTGTATTGGATTTCTCTAATGACATTTGTTCAATAAAATCGTGTGCTTCAGCATTAGGTACATGCACATTTACAATCATTATATCTTCTTGTTGAATCGATATTTTTATCAGTATATGATGACCTTCTTTGTCTCTTTTTACGTTTTTGACTTAATGTCTACTTTATCTGATTTAAGCATAGCTGCTCCTGCTCACTTTTGCTTTTTTTTTTTGCATGAATGTCTTTTTCTATCTTTTTACTTTCAGTCCAGTAAAGACACTGGTGAAGCAAGCTTATTACAAGCAGCATAATGCTGGCTATTTTACTTTTTTAAAAAATCCACTCAGCCAGTCTGTGTCTTTCAATTAGGAAATTTAGTTCCTCTACATCCAAGGTTATTATTGATGAATAAGGGCATACTCCTGTCGTTTGTTAATTTTCTTTTTTTTTATTAGAATATTATTAGTTCTTTTCTTCCTCTTTTGTTCATCTTTGTGGTTTGGTGGTTTACTGCATTGAGCATTGGTAAGGTTCTAGTCCTTTTCTGTTTCTCTTTTGTGCATCTATTTTAGTGGGATTTATACTTTCATATATTTTCATGACAGTAGTTATCTTTTTCACTTTTGAATATAGGAATAAATTTTTGTTTGGTGGTGATAAATTCCCTCAATTTTTGTTTGTCCTGTAAAGTCTTTATTTCTCCTTAATTTCTGAATAGCTTTGCTGGATACAGTATTCTTGGTTGGAAGTTATTTTATATCAGAACTTGAAATATGTCATTTCATGTCTTTTTCTTCTATAAGTTTCTGCTAATAAGTCTGTTATTTTAATTGGGGTTCCCTTAAATGGGACTTGCCACTTTTCTTTGTCTTGTACTTTTAACCATTTGACTATCATGTCATGGTGAAGCTCTTTTCTGGTTCTTTTCCATTCCATCTATTTGGGCCCTGTGGACCTCCTGTACCTGAATGTCTATATTTCCCCCCAAAGATTAGGACAGTTATCATTCCGTTACATCATTGAGTAGGTTTTTAATGCCTTTCCCATTTTGTTCATTCAGATGCCCTCAGAGTTCAAAGATTTGTTTGTTTAATGGTTTCCCAGAGATTTTGAAGTTGATTTCTCTCTCTCTCCTCCTTCTTTCCTTCCCCCTGCCTCTGACTAACTGAAATATTTCAAAGACCTATCTTCAAGTCACCAATCTAATATGTTGTTAAGACTTTAGACTACATTTTTATTTGATTTATTCTTATTTTCAATATTTCTGTTTGATTCTTTTTCCAGAACTCTTTTTGCTGAATTACTCACTCATACCTTGAATGGTTTTCTTAATTTTTGAATTGTCTTGTTTCCTTGAATTTCATTCAGTTTCCTTATAATAATTCTTTTGAATTATTGGTCAGTATTACATCAATAATCTTTTCTTTGAGGTCTGTTGCTAGAGGTGTTTCTTTGGAGGTATCACGTTACCTTGTTTTGCCATATTTCTTGGGATCCTATATTGAGATTTGAGCATTTGATGGAACAATTGTATGTACCACTTTCATAAGGTTTTTGTAGTAAATTAATGTGTCCTGAAGTTGTGTCTTTGGATGTTGGTTTGGTGTGCTACGAGGGCTTTGATTCCAGTTCAGCACCTCACTATGGTCTCCCTATAGTTTTTTCAGCTGTGATCAATGAGTTTTGGCGTAGTACTTGTGGTGGCATGGTGAGAAAGACTTCCTCTTTCCAGAGACAACATGGGGAAATGCATACTCTAGTGGTCCAGGTGTGTGATGCATGCAATAGTAAGAGTGGTGTGTCCATTTTGTGGCCATCCCAGACATTGGAGTGGTGGCGCTGGAAATGTGAAGCATAGTGGATATTTTCCCAGCAGTGGTGGAAGACCTTTGTCCTTAGTGGTGGTTTGGGTGTCTTAGCACCATGGGGATGTGAAACATGGGTTGCATTCTTAGGTTCACTGGTGGCCCAGTCAACTACATGGTGCAGGCCAACTGGAGAAGCATCTTGGGCTGAATAGGGCAGCAGTTTGGACCAACTATATGGCTTGAATGGAGTGCGGTGCAGCTCAGGCCAGCTGTGGCATGGGGTCAATTGTAGTCAGTGGCTCCTCCCCACTATGTCTCCTGCACTGCTATAGCTTGGGCTGTGTGGGTGACAGAAGAGACAACACAAGTTCCTTTTCTGGAACAGAGCTATGGTGCAGACTTTAGGATACTTCCCTAACTGGGCTCTAGTCTTAGATGCCAGCATCTGCAGTGAGGTTGTTAGTGTCCACAAATTCGAGGCCTGGTGGGACTCTCCATTCATCCTTGCCCCTGCAGTGGGGGCTCCTTCTGGCCAGAGAACTGTGTTCATGGTTGTGCTGCACTTTATTCCACCTCCATGCCCCCAGCCCAGTCCTCCATGAATTGCAGGATGATAATCTTGCCCTTGTTGAGTTTTCAATGCTGCTCACCTCCGAATGCAGCTGTTCATTTTTTATTCTGTGTCTTGTTTGAGTAGAAGGAGGTGAGATTTGGGTATTTCTATTTGGCCATCTTGCCAGCCCCTCAAGGACATGATCAGAACTTTTGAATTATGTGAATAATTCACATAATGAATCTATAATAATTCATAATGAATCTATCGCAAAGAAGCATAAACTAGCTAAGACACACATGAAAATTGACTGGATTAGTTGTTGGGTTGGTCAGCTTCCTGGCCTCCATGGACTCTCAATTTCACACTTCTGGATTTTGTTCTTCCATTCATTCCTTTTCTCTTCCTCCTTGCTTTCTTTGTTTTCCTCCTCACTCTTTCTCATTTTAAACTCTTTTAAACAATCTCTGTATCTTTGTCTAATTTTATTCTTTTGTACATTATTTTTAATAGGTAGTATGGGGAGAGTCGAGAGGCACAAATAATTCCAAGTTAAATTCATCCCAGCATCGCCAACCTCAGAGAACAGTGAGTCATTTTCCTAGCATCCATGTTAAAACCTAATGAAAGGATTCTAACTGGCATTGCTGTAGTTCTTTAATGGGTCAGGTCTGGATCTCATTTCCACCTTTGTGGGGAGGGGCCGAGGTCAGGTGGTTGACAGTCTATAAAGAACTACATGGATTTGAGGAGGGTAAGTTCCCAAATGAAGGAAGTGGGGTATAGCCATCAGTAAAAGGGAAAAGTGATTCAGGGCAGACCAAAAAAAAGTCACATATTTTTATTTGAAATATAAATTAAATATTCTTGGATGAAGTATTCCTCTTCACAGGTGAAATTTTTGTGTCTGTCATGTTGAATTCAATATCCATTTAATGTTAAAGACATTCACTCTTTGTTCTTAAATTTTTTCAAAGTGTTTCCCCAAATTTGTTGTTTTCTTCTTGATTTTCCCTATGACTTTGATACATTAAAGTTAAAATTTTTGAGTCTAACTCTATGGAGGTTTTAAATCATGGCTTCCATATTTGCATTCTTAGGAAATTCACTTTCATGTCAATACCTAATGAATATTAACAAATATATGTATTTCTCAAAATCTTCATCTACATAAAATTATTTTGGGTGAAAATTAGGAAAGGATCTAGTTTTTTCAATTTTACTTTATTAATTTTTTCAGCCCATTCTAGTGAGTAATCTTTCATTTCCCTTCTAATTTATATTAACATCCTCATTTTAAATTATTATATAAAATATAGCCCCTGTCAGTTCTGAGGTTCAGTCCCATATGATATCTCTTAGATGCCTCACATGTGCTTCTATGAATAGATATAAAACAGTGCTCAAGATCAGCAAGGTGTCTGAACGGAGTCACCAAGCACTCCATTTGCTTCTCTGAAAAGATCAAAGCAACAGGTACATAACTGGGATTGAGGTGAGTGCCCACGGAAGAACACTGAAATTCAACAGCAGAAAAATAGAATCCACTCCCCACCCCCCCACCCCACCCCTCCAAAGAAAAGAAAAGAAAAATGGAACCCATATAAAATCCACACCTGGGACCACAGCACAGCAAGAGAAACAAAATACCCCAGTTAGCACCTACTGCCTTGGCTTCCCAGCTGGGGGAGGAGGATTCTCCCTTATGTTGGAGCAAAGGTGAAAGAGGGCCTGAAAAATCCATCAGAGTAGGTACTGGCAATCCCAGCTATTGGGGTGTTTCACAACATTCACAGTGTAATAGCCTAAGTAGATAAGAAATTTGAAAATCACATAGTATCCTGTCTTTGGAAAAGGAATTCACCTCCCAGCAAACCCTCAGGGTGTTATAACCAGGAGCCATCTTGAGAAGGGATCTACTGTCAGAGTTTGGACATCTCTTGGGGAGTGGTCAGAAACCCTATATGTTCCCATCTCTGGGACCCCCACAATCCACTGCACTGGCTCAGTGGGTAGCTGCTTCATGAACCAAACATTGCTCTGCAGAGTGACTTCTTATGCAAACGCACTGAGAATGCTGCATTATGGAGAAATGGTGTTCTTATGTGGAGGGGAGCAGAGGTCACCATCCTTAAGAACTACGGGATCAGAGCCTGCCCTCCAGGATTGGGGGCATGGCCAGTGCAATGTAGTTTTGCACAGAAGGAATTGTTCATGTTGTCCCCTCTGCTGCTCTTACAGCACCATGCATGGTGCCTGTCACTAACAAGGCAGAGAAAGAACTCTGGTTCCACTGTACCCTGCCCACAGAGGCATGCCAGGGCAGTCCCCAGCCACACGTCCATGACTCCAGCTCACATCTTGCCCCCAGAGTGAACAGCCTAAGAAGGTCCAGAGAGAAATTTTCTGGTGCCAGCTGCAATCCTCTCTCAGTTGCACCTGTGGGTAGCTCAGCGGAGAGGAATTTTGCCTGGTTCTAACAATGACCCACTGCTGCTAGATCTCTGGTGGGTACTACAACTGAGAAAATTGGGGTAAGAAAATCCCCTGGTCATGGCCTCATCCCCAGGTTTGTAAAGCTGAGGGAGAGTCGAAGGTCCTTGTTCTGGGTAGGCACAACCACAGTAGCAGAGAGGAAAACACAACTTTTTATGCCATTATACCTGTGCAGTTCACTCGCGTCAGGTGCCCCCACACCTTCTCTGATCAAGGGCTACTGATGGAATTGGTTGTGAGTACCCACAGTTGGGTATTGTGATTCTTGCCCCTGCCTCTCCATAAGAAGCACCTGGACCCACATCGTTGTCTAATCAAAGGACAAGTGCCTCAGACTCCTCATTTCTTCTGGAGCAACCAATGCTAGAGACAGTATCAACAATGCCTGAGGAAATTCTCTGTCTCCCGATAGAGGCCACCATTCCCACTGTAGGAGTAATCCCACTGGGGTGCATCCCACACACTCTGCTGCCTATACCACGCCCACCTGAAGTGCTAGAGTCCCCACTCTTGTGCAACCCACAGAGACAGTGGACTTCTCCAACTGCAATATAATACACACTGTGTTCCAAATCACTAATAGCCGAGGAAGCTTTATATAAGGATTATATAATCCTTTTTATAAGGATTTATATTGTAGTGCCCAACTGAAAATAAACTCAACAATGCATGACAAACTGACACCCCAAGACACGTTCTGAGGAGAAATCTGTGTATGAAGGCTATCCCATAAAAGTGGTAGAAATGTTTAGTAGATGTGCAAATCACAACATAAGAAAAAACAAGGGAATGTGGCATATCCTAAAGATCATAACTCTCGACTAACAGATTCCAAAAATATCGAAGTAGATAAAGTGCCTGATAAAGCTATCCCACTCTTCAGTTTATACCTAAAGGACTTAAATTCAGCATACTACAGTGATGCAGCCAAATCAATATTCATAGCAGCTCAGTTCACAAGAGCTAGATTGTGGAACCAATCTAGATGCCCTTCAACAGATGAATAGATAAAGAAACTGTGGTATATATACACAATGGAATATTATTCAGCCATAAAGAAGAATAAAATTATGGTATTTGCAGATAAATGGATGGAATTGGAGAATGTCATGCTAAATCAAAAAAACCAAAGGCCAAATGTTTTCCCTGATAAGTGGATGATGATACATAATGGGGTTGGAGAGTGGGGGTAAGAGAAGAATGGAGAAAGTTTAGATTACGAAGAGGGAAATGGGGGTGGGGGAAGGGGCGGGAGTTTGAAAGATGGTTGAAAGAAACAGACATCATTACCCTATGTACATGTATGATTACACAAATGGTGTGAATCTACATCGTGCACAACCATAGAAATAAAAAGTTGTGCCCCATTTGTGTATAATGAATCAAAACGCAGTCTTAAAAAATTTTAAAAATAAGGCAAAAGTTGCTTGCTACAAATGCTACATCTAAGACTTTAGAGTTCATTCTTTTTCAAATAACCACTTAACTGTCAGAGACAAAATTACATCAAATTTTGTTTAAAGCTGTGATTGGGTTTTATTTGTGATTCTAGAATCTGGTGACACCTCATTCTCTCCAGTAGAATAGATGTCTGATGAGCTGAGCAGAGGAAGTTGGTTTTATAAGCAGCAAAAGGCTAGAAGAAATCAGAATCAAAGACAAAAAGTAGAGTTATTTCCCTTAGAGGATTAGAACTGAGGGCATTTCCTTGTTACACTGATTCAGGTTATTTGGAATCTCCTGGGTTGGGTTTAGTTTGGTTTGGTTTGAAAACGGGTCCATTTCAAAGTTAGGTTTAATTGCATGGCACTGAGCACTATGAGTCCTTTCTGGTTTGGTCTGTCTGCTGGGACCTAGTGTAGGCAGCTAGTCCAAAACAATGGCTTCCCACAAATATCATGTAGTACAATATTATACTTGGTTAACAACCCTTTACATCAAAATTTCTCTTTTCAAAAAAATTGGTATGGGTCTGCCTCCTTACTGGACCTTAAAAAAATCAGTTTCACAAATAAACAGCTCACAAGTAATAAACTGAAGAGATGAAAACAAATTAGCTAAATAGTAAGACAAATCAGAGTCCTAAAGAGTCAGTAAAAATTAATATTTATATTTACAGTAAGATCATTTACTTAAAATGGAAAGAATATAAAATAGATAATAAGCTACATACTGACTCTAAAAATAGATCCTTTAACATTTATAGTTACTCTGTTTGCCCTTATATACAGATAAGCCCATTAGTGAGATGAAGTAGCCACACCATTCATCTTCCAGTCTGTTTATAAGGCAGTTAACAGACTGATATCACAATTAGATATGGGCAGAAAGCAAAAGACAGAGCACAATACAAATTAGTAAATGGTGGCATTCTAGTTAAATTTAACACAGCTTACATAACACATGTTCATCTGAAATTCAAGTATACTTGGTTTTTTCATATATCATCAATATATTTAGGAAATTTCATTATAATTTACAAACTGAGTGCATAGTCTTCTCATTGCCACCTTCATCTCTTTATTTCTAAAAGTGTAGATGAATGGGTTTAGAAAAGGAGTAATAACTGCATCAAAGATGGCAAGGAATTTATCCAGATGTGATGTGGGAAATGGCCACATGTAGAAAAAGATTAACGGCCCAAAGAACAAAACCACCACAGTGACATGAGCTGACAGAGTGGAAAGGGCCTTGGATAAATCGCCCAAAGATTTTTTTCGAACAGTCACCAAAATAAAGACATAAGAGATGATCAGAATTAAAAAGGAGGCCACAGAAATAAAACCACTGTTGGCAGTTACCATGAATCCCAGTGTATGGGTCTCTATGCAAGCAAGTTTTATAAATCGAGGAAGGTCACAAAAAAAACTATCTAATTCATTTGGCCCACAGAAGGGCAAGTCTACAACAAAGGCCAACTGAGTCACTGAATGAATAAAGCCAATAATCCAGGAAGCAACTAGAAACAAAATGCACCTCCGTGGGCTCATGATGGTCAGATAGTGGAGAGGTTTACATATGGCCACATATCTGTCAAAGGCCATGGCGATGAGCAGCACCATCTCAGTGCCCCCAACTGCATGGATAAAGAAGATCTGAACTATACAGCCTCCAAAGGAGATGGTTTTGTGCTTTCTGAAAATGTCATAGATCATCTTGGGAACTGTAGAGGAGCAAAATATCAAATCAATGATGGAAAGGTTGGCTAGCAGGAAGTACATGGGGGACTGTAAATGAGGGTCAGAGGTCACAGTCAGCACAATGAGAAGGTTTCCCATCAGACTTGCTACATAGAACACACAGGAAAAGAGGAAGAGGAAGAGCTGGGTTGCCCATGAATTGGAGAGTCCAAGGAACACAAACTCAGACACCACAGAGTGGTTGGCTTCATCCATTGCCTCTGTCAGCAGTAATGTCGCTCATGTTCCCTGAAAGAGGAAAGGAGACACTCTTAGGACAAAGGACACTGATCTTGGTGAAATCATGGGCAATTCAAAAGTTGTCAGAAAACCAGACAATGGTTAATTTATTCATCTGGAGACAATTTTAATCATAAAGCAATTCATATTCCTCTGTTCTATATTTTATTGCCAAAAATATATTGCACAGAATAACTAATTCCACTTAATTTGGATGGAAACTTCCATTGTGTTTTTAAGTATTATTTTATAGTCATAGCTCATATAAAAATACAAATGAAAATCCTTTTATATATTAACTATGTGAAATACTTAAGTGACAGTGGGTTTCCTAACTTGGATATTCCTCAATATATTAATACCATATGTATAACCATTGTCCCAAGTTCTTTCAAAATCCTTGTATGCATTTTTAAAGTCATAAATTTCCCTTATTTTTAAGATGTAAATTTCCCTTTGGAGACGTAAATCACCCTTATTTATAAAGTGGACAAAGTGAGTTATTTTAGAAGAGAGTGCTAAATTCAAGAGCAGAGGATGGCAGATGGTGGCACTCACCGTGGAGAAACTGATGCAATTATAGGGACTGTGGAGGAGATCCTGACTAAGGGTCGGGGGAGAAAAAATGTGAGCTATCAAGTAAAAGAGGCAACTAGAATGACAGTAGTGAGTCACAAATCCAAGAGAAGGAGAACAAGAGTGAATACAAAAATGTTAGAATTGTTAGAAATGTTCCTACTTGTATCTAAAGATGTTTAAACTCATGAAATAAATGCATACTAAAATCGAAAGGTACTAAGATTTTTTCTTATTGGTTTGACAGCTATTTACACGTTTCACCAAATTAAGGGTATTGTGGGGTAGGGAGGAGAAAAGCAGTCTCATACCTGGTGATGGAAAAGCAAACTGGTAAAACATTTGCCAATTTGGAAATGCCTTCTGAATTATTATATGCTAGGGATACTTTAACTCAGCTGTTCTGCTTCCAAAAGGGGGAAAATTTTCTGAATATCTGTTTGTCTACGTGTGAACAAAGTGGGCAAAGAAATAGTGTGTTATTTTTGCTCAAGTATTGTTTTTAAGAGCAAAACTTCGGCAATGCAATGCGTAGACAAGGAGAGTAGGAAAATAACTTTCCATGGAGTGCTGTGCAGCCATTCATGACACTGAGGCAGACCTAATATACTTAGGGCAGACAGGAGAGAGGTCAGTAGTTTCCCACACTACCTTTTGCCTTGTGGTTTTAAAAATAAAATCAGACAAATAAAATAAATAGGTAGAAAATACCTAGGTCAACACAAAAAAGCCTGTTAACAGTAATTGTCTCTAAGGAATGGTATGAAGGAGAGAACTTTTACCTTTCATTCTGTGTCTATCTTAAATTTTGCAGTGAGCATATACCAATGTCATTCTTACAGCAAGGTAAATGTGTGTGAATTTTGAAATTACACCTTTCGTATATTCAGAATGACCAAAGATATAACCATAACCTATCTTCGTTACCCCACTCCTCCTCACATCTCACACTCCAAGCTAAACGGGCCCCTCTTCACTGGCTGTGCTCCTGAATAGCTCGTCCCCCTCCCTCACACACGCCCCACACACTGCAGCCACAATTCCATCATCCACTTGGCCTGCAACGCACTTGCCCTCATTGCACTTCTCTAGTTCTTCTCCTTCTCTTCAACACCCCACCCAGCAAAATTCCTTCTTCCTCAAAGTCTTCTTTGTACCCTTACCTTTGTGTACACCAAATGGACATCAATTTTTCATATATTTCTGTAACAAAACCAAAAACACTAATAATAGTAGTACAGTTCTTAGTGCTCCAAAAAAGGACCCTTTGCAATTCCCTGTTACTATAGATAATGGCTCTCCAATATGCCTTTTTTTTTATTGTAAACAAATGGGATACATGTTGTTTCTCTGTTTATAAATGGCATAAAGGCATACCATTTGTGTAATCATAAATTTACATAGGGTAATGCTGTTTGATGCATTCTGTTATTTTTTCCCTTCCCCCCCACCCCTCCCACCCCTCTTTTCCCTCTATACAGTCCTTCCTTCCTCCATTCCTACCCCCTCCCTAACCCTAACTCTAACCCTAAAACTAACCCCTCCCACCCCCCATTATGTGTCATCATTCACTTATTAGCGATATCATTCGTCCTTTGTTTTGTTGAGATTGGCTTATCTCACTTAGCATGATATTTTCCAATTTCATCCATTTGCCTGCAAATCCCATAATTTTATCATTCTTTATGGCTGAGTAATATTCCATTGTATATATATATACCACAGTTTCTTTATCCATTCATCAATTGAAGGACATCTAGGTTGGTTCCACAATCTGGCTATTGTGAACTGAGTAGCTATGAACATTGATGTGGCTGTATCTCTGTAGTGTGCTGATTTTAAGTCCTTTGGGTATAGGCCAAGGAGTGGGATAGCTAGGTCAAAAGGTGGTTCCATTCCAAGTTTTCTAAGGAGTCTCCACACTGCTTTCCAGAGTGGCTGCACTAGTTTGCAGCCCCACAAGCAATGTATGAGTGTACCTTTCTCCCCACATCCTCGCCAACACCTGTTGTTGCTTGTATTCTTGATAATCGCCATTCTAATTGGGGGTGAGATGGAATCTTAGGGTGGTTTTGATTTGCATTTCTCTTATTACTAGAGATGTTGAACATTTTTCCATATGTTTGTTGATTGCTTGTAGATCTTCTTCTGTGAAGTGTCTATTCATTTCCTTAGCCCATTTGTCGATTGGATTATTTGCCTTCTTGGTGTAGAGTTTTTTGGGTTCTTTATAGATTCTGGAGATTAGTGCTCTATCTGAAGTATGATTGGCAAAGATTTTCTCCCACTCTGTAGGCTCTTTCTCCGCATTGCTGATAGTTTCCTTTGCTGAGAGAAAGCTTTTTAGTTTGAATCTATCCCAGTTATTGATTCTTCCTTTTATTTCTTGTGCTATGGGAGTCCTGTTGAGGAAGTCTGGTCCTAAGCCGACATGTTGAAGATCTGAACCTACTTTTTCTTCTATAAGATGCATGGTCTCTGGTCTGATTCCGAGGTCCTTAATCCATTTTGAGTTGAGTTTTGTGCATGGTGAGAGATATGGGTTTAGTTTCATTCTGTTACATATGGATTTCCAATTCTCCCAGCACCATTTGTTGAAGAGGCTATCTTTTCCCCATTGCATATTTTTGGCACCTTTGTCAAGTCTGAGAAAATTGTTTTTATTTGGGTTTGTGTCTGTGTCCTCCATTCTGTACCATTGATCCACCTTTCTATTTTGGTACCAAATCATGCCATTTTTGTTACTATTGCTTTGTAGTAGAGTTGAAGATCTGGTATTGCGATACCCCCTGCTTCACTCTTTCTGCCAAGGATTGCTTTAGCTATTCTGGGTTTTTTATTCTTCCAGATGAATTTCATAATTTCTTGCTCTATTTCTGTAAGGTACATCATTCGGATTTTAATTGGAATTGCATTGAATCTGTATAGCACTTTTGGTAGTATGGCCATTTTGACAATATTAATTCTTCCTATCCAAGAACATAGGAGATCTTTCAATCTCATGAGGTTTTCTTTAATTTCTTTCTTTAGTGTTCTGTAGTTCTCACTTTAGAGATCTTTCACCTTTTTGTGAGATTGATTCCCAAGTATTTTATTTTTTTTGAAGCTATTGTGAATGGGGTAGTTTTCCTAATTTCTCTTTCTGAAGATTCATCATTTATGTATAAAAAGGCCTTAGATTTATGTGCATTGATCTTATATCCCGCTACTTTACTGAATTCACTTATGAGTTCTAAGAGTTTTCTGGTGGAATTTCCTGGTTCCTCTAAGTATATAATCATATCATCAGCAAATATGGATAGTTTGAGTTCTTCTTTTCCTATTCGTATCCCTTTAATTTCTTTGGTCTGTCTAATTGCTCTGGTTAGAGTTTCAAGGACGATATTGAAAAGAAGTGGTGAAAGAGGGCATCCCTGCCTTGTTCCAGTTTTAAGGGGGAATGCTTTCAGTTTTTCATCATTTAGAATGATATTAGCCATGGGCTTAGCATAGATGGCCTTTACAATGTTAAGGAATGTTCCCACTATCCCTATTTTTTCTAGTGTTTTGAGCATGAAGGGGTGCTATATTTTATCAAATGCTTTTTCTGCATCTATCGAAATCATCATGTGATTCTTGACTTTAAGTGTATTGCTATGGTGAATGACATTTATTGATTTCCTGATGTTGAACCAACTTTGCATCCCTGGGATGAAACCCACTTGATCATGGTGCACTCTCTTTTTAATATGTTTTTGTATGCGATTTGCTAAAATTTTGTTGAGAATTTTTGCGTCGATGTTCATTAAGGATATTGGTCTGAAATTTTCTTTCCTCGATGTGTCTCTCTCTGCTATAGGTATTTGGGTGATATTGGTTTCATAGAATGAGTTTGGGAGAGTTCGCTCCTCTTCTATTTTATGGAATACTTTGAGAAGTATTGGAATGAGCTCTTCTTTAAAGGTTTTGTAGAACTTGGCTGAAAACGCATCAGGTCCTGGACTTTTCTTTGTTGGTAGGCTTTTGATGACTTCATCTATTTCATTACTTGAAATTGCTCTATTTAAATTGTGTATGTCCTCCTCGTTCAGTTTAGGCAATTCATATGTCTCTAGAAACCTGTCGATGTCTTTGAAATTTTCTATTTTGTTGGAGTATAGATTTTCAAAATAGCTTCCAAATTATGTTTTGTATTTCAGTCATGTCTGTTGTGATATTTCCTTGTTCATTCCGAATTTTAATGATTTGGGTTTTCTCTGGTCTTCTCTTTGTTAGTGTGGCTAAAGGTTTATCAATTTTGTTTATTTTTTCAAAGAACCAACTATTTATTTTGTCAATTTTTTGTATTGTTTCTTTTGTTTCAATTTCGTTGATTTCAGCTCTGAGTTTAACTATTTCCTGTCTTCTACTACTTTTGGTGTTGGTCTGTTCTTCTTTTTTTAGGGCTATGAGCTGTAGTGTTAGGTCACTTATTTTTTGAGTTTTACTTCTTTTATTAAATGCGCTCCATGAAATAAATTTTCCACTAAGTACTGCTTTCATAGTGTTCCAGAGATTTTGATATGATGTTTCTTTGTTCTCATTTACCTCTAAGAATTTTTTAATTTCCTTCCTAATATCTTCTGTTATCCATTCATCATATAATAGCATATTGTTTAATCTCCAGGTATTGGAGTAGTTTCTGTTTTTTACTCTTTCATTTATTTCTAACTTCAATCCATTATGATCTGATAGAATACAAGGTAGTGTCTCTATCTTCTTGTATTTGCTGACATTAGCTTTGTGGCATAATATATGGTCTATTTTAGAGAAGGATCCATGTGCTGCTGAGAAGAAAGTGTATTCGCTCTTGGTTGGATGGTATATTCTATAAATGTCTGTTAAGTCTAAATTATTGATTGTGTTATTGAGATCTATGGTTTCTTTGTTCAATTTTTGTTTGGAAGATCTGTCCAGTGGTGAAAGAGGCGTGTTAAAATCACCTAGTATTATTGTGTTATGGTCCATTTGGTTTCTAAAATTGAGAAGGATTTGTTTGACATACATGGATGAGCCACTGTTTGGGGCATACATGTTTATGATTGTTATATCTTGCTGATTTATGCTTCCTTTAAGCAGTATGAAATGTCCTTCTTTATCCCTTCTGACTAACATTGGCTTGAAGTCCACATTATCTGAAATGAGGATGGATACCCCAGCTTTTTTGCTGAGTCCATGTGCATGGTATGTTTTTCCCCATCCTTTCACCTTTAGTCTATGGGTATCTCTTTCTATGAGGTGAGTCTCTTGCAGGCAACATATTGTTGGATCTTTCTTTTGAATCCAATCTGCCAGTCTATGTTTTTGATTGATGAATTCAGGCTGTTAACATTCAGGGTTATTATTGAGATATGATTTGTATTCCCAGTCATTTGGTTCATTTTTTAAATTTTATTTATTTATTTATTTTTTTGGCACAACTTGGTTCCTCTTTATTTGACAGTTCCTTTAGGATAATTCCTCCCTTTGCTGATTTCCTTCTTTGTTTTTTATCTCTTCCTCATGGAATATTTTGCTGAGAATGTTCTGTAATGCTGGCTTTCTTTTTGTAAATTCTTTTAGCTTTTGTTCATCATGAAATGATTTTTTTTCATCATCAAATTTGAAGGTAAGTTTTGCTGGGTATAAGATTCTTGGTTGACATCCATTTTCTTTCAGAGCTTGAAAAATGTTGTTCCAGGCCCTTCTAGCTTTTAGGGTCTGGATTGAGAAATCTGCTGATATCTGTATTGATTTCCCCCTGAATGTAATTTGGTTCTTTTCTCTCACAGCCTTTAAAATTCTGTCTTTATTTTGTATGTTCGTTATTTTCATTATAATGTGCCTTGGTGTGGATCCGTTGTAATTTTGTGTATTTGGAGTCCTATAAGCCTCTTGGACTTGATTTTCCATTTCATTCTTCAGATTTGGGAAATTTTCTGATATTATTTCATTCAATAGATTGTTCATTCCTTTGGTTTGTTTCTCTAAGCCTTCCTCAATCCCAATAATTCTCAAATTTGGCCTTTTCATGATATCCCATAGTTCTTGGAGAATCTGTTCATGATTTCTTACCATCTTCTCTGTTTGTTCAACTTTGTTTTCAAGGTTAAATATTTTGTCTTCAATATATGAGGTTCTGTTTTCCAGGTGTTCTATCCTATTAGTTGTGCTTTCTTGGAGTTCTTAATTTGGTTTATTGTTTCTTTCATTCAAGGATTTCTGTTTGTTTTTTTTTTCAATATCTCTAACTCTTTATTGAAATGATCTTTGCTTCCTGTATTTGCTCTTTTAACTGTCGATTGGTGCTATCATTCAATGCCTGCATTTGCTCTTTCATCTCATCATTCAATGCCTGCATTTGCTCTTTCATCTCATCATTCAATGCCTGCATTTGCTCTTTCATCTCATCGTTTGCTTCCCTGATCATTTTAATTATGTACATTCTGAACTCCCTTTCTGTCTTTTCTTCTGCCATGCTGTTGTTGGATTTTATTGATGTAACATCTAGATTTGTTTAGGGCATTTTCTTCCCTTGTTTTCTCATATTGTTCAGGAATCAGTGGGTCATTAAGATATTGCAGATTTCCTCTATTAACTTATAATGTCCCTAAAGATTGCTAGTATATCCCCTCTTATCCTTCAGTAGCCTGAACTCTTGGAGGAATTTGATAATGCGGTGCTCCACAAGGAAGCTGCCTCTCTACGATTGGTGACCCTCAGGTGGGGTATATTCCCTGATAGTAGGGAGAGGTGCCTCCACTTGTTGACCAATGGTCATCCAATGGGGATCTAGGCTGTGGGCTGAGGCAAGGACTGTTTGTTCCTGTGTATCTGGTTTTACCGACCCTGTGGGAAAACCTCACCCGGCGGGGAAGACTCACCAGGTGGGGATGTCTCGCTGGTCAGTTGCCCTCCTAGAGGTTCCTCTCAATCTACAACTACCACCTGGACTGGGCTGTCTTCCTCTGCAACGTTCCCAGGAGCCCAGACCTACGTCCTGGGCCTGGGAGCCTCACCCTTCGCAGGCGAGTCTCCTTAGGCTGCCTCTCCCAGGGAATCTGCCCGCAGTCCTGGAAACTTAGCTCCGCCCCTAGGCGTGTCTCTGTGTGGCTCTTCCAGCAAGAAGCTGCCTAGGTCCTGGGACCCTTGCTCTGCACCTAATCACCTGGCTATGCGGCCCCTCCTCTGAGCCACCACCTGGAGCCCCGTACGATAACTCTGAGACCCAGAGACCCGCCTCACACCTCCTCCTCCGTACAGCCGTCCGGTTTCTGACCCAGTCACTAGGAGTCCAAGCAACTCACTTCGCGTCTCCTCCTCCCCGCCAACCTACCCGTAGCCCTAGGCAGTCACTCCAAGTCCAAGTGACCCACCCTGTTCCTCCTCCTCCTTGGGGTAGCCCCCCGGGTGTTCAGGAGCGGTCACTCAGAGACCAAGGGAACCACCGCACTCCTCCTCCAGGCAGGCCACTGGTGTTCAGGAGTGGTCGCTTTGAGTCCAAACAACTCACCACTCACCTCCTCCTCTGGCAACTGCCTGTGGCTCTGATGCAGTCACTCCTAGACCAAGCGACCTGCTGTGCTTCTCCTCTTCTTTCGGGAACCCCCACCCCTGGTGTTCGGAAGCGGTCATTCTGAGTCCAAATAGCTCGCCACGCAGCTCCTCTTCAGGCAGCAACCTGTAGCTCTGATGCAGTCACTCCTAGACCAAGGGACCCGCCGCGCTTCTCCTCTTCCTCCAGGCAACCCCCTGGTGTTCAGAAGCGGTCGTTTTGAGTCCAAACAGCTCGTCAGGCAGCCGCCCGGAGCCCCAGTGGTTGCTCGGAGTCCAAGCGCTGTGCTGTGCCGCCTCCTCTAAGATGATCCCAGTTGTCCATGTTCACCGCTCCAGTGGGGGGAAGGGGCATCTCGCCGGGGGACTCTACTTCACAAAGTTCCCTGCGTTCCAGGGCTACCGCCCCATCCGGGATGCCTCCCCAATGGGAAAGACTCACCCGGTGGCTTTGAGTTGGTCCCAAGTCTCTCACTATCTCCTCTTTTGAATCCTGTGTCCTGGAGCAACATGAAATGCAGCCGCCCTCTAGGCCGCCATCTTGAAACTCCTCCTCCAATTTGCCTTTTAAAAGTCCTTTTCAGACTTTCTCATAGCAGTATAAATGACAATCACATCATAAAGAGCAGCTTGGCTTAGAGTTAGATTCTTTTTGTGGTGGTTACCATCAGAAACCTCCCCACTGAAGCAGTTGATCCAAGCAAGTGATTGAATTCTGAATTACTCCACTAGAATTTGAAAATTATTCTATCAATTCAAGCTCGATTCTAAACCCTTTTTAATTTTTACACAAAACCTTTTTTATCTTTAGAATTTCCATGCATATCACATTAACAAAGATTTTCAAATTAGATGAATTATTAGTGTTGATAAAAATTTGGAAAACAGGTTTGTATACTGGGTGGTTCTGCTTTCTAGCCAGTTTTCCATGTTCTACTTATATTAAAATCTTCCTATGTATATAAATGTATATACCACAGTGAATTTCACCTTTATATATGTTCATGAAAGTAGAGGAAAGGAAACGGGGGAGGAGAAGGAGAGTGAATGGGGAAGTACTAGGACTGAATTAAAGCAAATATATTCTACATTTGTATAATCATGTCCAAATGAACCCTAATGTTATGTGTAACTACAAATAACTAATTTAAAAATAATTTTTTAAAAACTTGATGTCTCTAGCTACCACACTTTGAGCCAGGCATGGTGGCACAGACCTGTAAGCCCTGTGACTCAAGAAACCAAAGCAAAAGGATCTCGAGTTTAAGACTAGCCTGGGTAACATTGGAAGACTCCATCTCAAAAAGAGAAAAAAAAAAATCTAAGTACCATACCTTGTATTAGTCCTCACTAAATGGTATCCCTTTTTAACACAGGCAGAATCACAGTTTGAATCTGAGCTTTCAATAAATATAGAGTGAAGTTGTCTATTTAGATCAGTAATATGAAAGGAAAATATGTTATTAGTAGGGATAAGCAACTAAAGCCCAATAGCCTTTGCAATGTCCTGAACCCCAGGATTATGTTTTAGCACAGAACGCCCTTCTCTGCCCACACTCCCACTACTAAGAATAGAAGGAGGACAAAGAGAGATCTACTGGCAGTTGACTCTCTCCTCTGCTCAGGTCTGCTCATTCCTATGCAGGCCAGCATAAAGAGGAAATGAACTATGAATCACATGAACTTACCACCAATTGAGCAAAACTGATAATTCTAGAGTTTTTAAAAAGTTAAACAGTGTTTGGAATCATTCAGATAAAGATTGTAGTCCTGCACTTTCTAAACTTTGGTCTCAAGTTACTAACAAAGTTTAGTTAAAACAAGACTTCCTGGGTAATACTAAAATTTGCAAGGAAGCATTTCAGTTTGATGATCATAGAAGTTCCTCCACTAGTCCACTAGTTTGCTCTTCCTGAGATGAGTAGAAAGAGTTCGGAACCTACTCAAACTATAAGAACAATATATGGGAACTGGAAACACAACCACGTTCTTCAAAAATATTTGTTTTACTGCTATCAATGCAGCAAGACTTGCAGACTGCTATGACCTAAATGACATTTTACTAGTAAGTGTGAAATCCTTTTATTTTAGAATTAAGTAAAACAAACTATATGGAGGGAAATGATTCTGATGAAGCTACACAACTAGTTGGTGACAGGTCCAGAATTAAGATGTTTGATTCTTGGCCTCATCAGTCTAGGTTATTTCTCCTATACCATCTTCTTTTGCTATAATTGGTCTAACCTTCGCATCTTGTCTGTGACCCAAGAAACCATAAAATGCCAAATCTATAAAATTGTAAGAAGAGAGGATTTTGAAAGTTTCACCACACACAAAAAAAATGACAAATGTTTAAGGTAATGAATATGCTAATTATCCTGATTTAATCATTATAGAAAGTAGACATGTATCAAAACATCACATTGTAAAATAAATAAATAAATAAATAAAACATCGCATTGTGATAATCTGTACATCATGTCGATTAATTTTTTTTAAAAAGAAAACCAAAAGTGTATGTATGTGTGTGTTTCTTTAGTATTGTCCAAAGTTCATATTTATTCCAGCTAGACAGATCTTCCACTCTTATTCTTTTCCCCAAAATCTACGTGCATGACATCTCTGCAAACACCCCCAGAATAACCCCTGCAATATTGACCACAAAGTCATGACTTGAGTCTACTCATTCTTCAGTCTTCTACATTTCAAGTGTTGGTAAATCTGCTGTAATTCCCCTGTTAAATCAGAGTTCATTTTGTTCTTGAGATTTATCAAATTCTCCCTCAGATAGCTGTGTTTCAATTTGAAATTCTGATCCCCATCAAAGACAGTTCCCATCCATCTAACCTACCTGGACCAATGTTGAAATTATCATGGACTTAGAAAACCACAAAATTCAGAGCTCTTGCCTTTGAAATATTATCATTGCCTGGCATAAAAAGTCATATGTAATACCTCCATAGAGGGAAAGTAGTTAATTAGCAGCACTGAAAAGTTACTTAATGCTGTTGTAGAATCCTGGGATTGCCTTCTTGAGCACATTTGCCCAAGGGAATTGTTTCCAAGGACCACAGAAATGTGGTCACAGAATCAAACAGAAAAAGGGTCATTTGAGAGGAAATAGGAAAGAATAGGGATTGTGTGTGTGTGTGTGAAAATTACATATTTTTTAATCTTTTACCTGTTTGTTATTCTCATTTATGAGGGGAGAAATGACATGTAAATGAAAATAAATAATTTCCAAAAAGTGAAAATAAAGCATATCATCTCCATAGGAAGGAATGGAGGGAGAGTAAAATAGGAACAATGTCCTTTCATGAAAATCTAAATGTGATCCATGCCCAGTAATAAAGGATAACTAAATAAGAGGTAGTAAGATGCACAGCTGTCTGGTCAACATTTATTTAGTTCTTTATTATGCATGATATGGAGAGATGAACAGGACATCAGAAGAACAACACAAGGGGATAGACTCAAAACGCTAGTGGAGCTGGGATACAGGAAATGACTAACAGTTTAACCTCTCATAGGTTAAGGTCTCTTTTTCTGTAAAAATAAAAAATCAACAGAACATAAAACCTCTGGTTATATTTTTATTTATTTACCCAAAAAGTATTCAGAGAGTCAATGAAAGGGTCATTAATAAACTATATAGAGTACTCTGTATCAATTTTCTATTGGTGCATAACAAAGTAGCTTATTACATCAGTAACATTTTACTTGCTCTTGAGTCTGCAATCCAGGCTAAGTTTAGCTGGGTACTTCTTCCACTGGTCTCACTTGGGCTTCCCCAATGGTGTCAGTCACCTGGCAAGTTGACCTGGGTTGGAAAGTTAAAGATGGCCTCACTTGGGTTTAAGGTAGTCAGTGCAGCTAATAGACTGGGCCTCTCTTTCAAAGGAGTTATTGTCATTCAGCAGTTTTACCCAAGCTTCCTTATATGGTGGTGGGGAGTGCTACAAGAGGGCAAAAGTGGAAGCTGCAAAGCAACATGTGCCTAAGTTCCAGAACTTACGAAACATCACTTTTGCTACATTCCATTGGTCAAAGTCAGGTACAACACCGAGACAAATTTAAGTTAGAGAAATAGATTCCACCTGTTGGCAGAAAGAAGTATAAAATAGTGTAGCTATGTTTTTAAGCAACCAGAGATTCCATAACCACCCATTCAGTTAAAAAACTTTGCTTTAGTGACCTGACGTATGTCTATCCAGAGCTCTAGGGTGGTATTATTCCAGCTTTTACTAACTCAAAGGAGCATCAGCTCACTTCCATTCCTGTTTTTGTCTTATATTCAACTAATTTTTATAAAGTGATTTGCCTTATTTTCTTATTGAGTTTATATCTTGATACTGCATGCATCTCAACTCAGTCCCATGACCTCCTACGGGATTTTGTGCCCAGAGCTGAACAGTGTCTTGATTGCCAAAGTTGTTCAGCAACACTGAAATACAGACACAGCTACTTAACTTGATTTGAAAGGAGCTTGAGGTCCTGTGAAAACAAAATTCTCACCATCAACAAATGAGATTAGATTTATATAAACAAAGTTTATATAGACAATATAAACTCCAAAAGAGGGAAATTTGATACATCTAAGAAAATGTCCTCCCAGACACAATGGCACACCCTACAATTCCACCAACTCAGGAGACTGAAGCAGGAGGATCACAAGTTTGAGGCCAGCCTCAGCAACTTAACAAGGCCCTAAGCAACTTAGTAAGACCCTGTTTCAAAATAACAAATAAAAAGGGCTGGGGATGTTAAGTATAAGATATCAAGCAGAATAAGCCACACTAAGCAACAAGACCTGGTGACAGAACAGGCAGTAACAGAGCAAAAGTGTGCATGACCACCTTCTGAAACAGCCTATCTGTCCCTCCCCACACAGCCCCAGACTCTTACAATTTTCTATATTCTTGGAGAATGGTTAGGCTGTGATAGAAAGAAAAGTCTTGTGAAACTAGGCACTCAAAACTGAAAAGGGCAAAAGGAGAAGCAAACATCAAGCAAAGAACTGACAGTCCAGTGCAGTCAACAAGGTTTCAGGCAGCATGACATGGGCAACTCACAGCTAGCAGCTTGAGATGTGGGCAATGGCTTAAGTAACCCTAACCGTGTGTCACAGATGGTTTGTGTCCTCAAAGAAGAACAGCTACGCCATGGCCAGTGGCAGTGCTGATTATGTTCAAATGTGCGGGGAAGCATAACATTTGTTAAAATGTTGAATAACTAGATAAATAGTTTTGCTTACTCCAAGTATTATTCTTCATCTTTACCAACCCAAAGATATTCAAGGCCTAAGTTTACAAAATGAATGAATCATCATGGGGAAGGTTTTACTTACAAAACCCTTCATTTACAGCCAAAATCATTTGTAGTCATCATTCATGTAAACACTATGAAGAAAGCATGCCAGTATCTTTTCATTTTAGATTTGATGTATTCCACCTACTTATGCAACAGAGATACCTTATACAACAGAGATGCATGATTACTCTTTGTTATTATATGTGACAGTTATGATTATTAACTTTAGCCATAAAAATTCATCAGGATTTCAGGAAAAGTTCATTTCCCAATTGTAGGCTCACTTTATAAATGACCATTCTATTATACTCAATGCACATTCATAGGATTTGTCTCTTCTTTCATAATAAATCTCAAATTTATCAATATTGAAGCATCTGCATGGCTACAACTCTAGGCAAATATACTACCAATTTTCACCTACTTTAGTACAAAAGTCTCCTAAACAGGTCTTATTTTTTTTCTACTCTTACTTCCTTAAAACATTTCTTCAGGGTTAGAAATGTGGCTCAGTGGTATGGAATAGCCTGGTACCCATAAGGTCCCAGGATGGATCCCCAGCACAGAAAAAAAATAAAAGTACTCTGTTCTCCAGATAGAAGTCAGAGTGGTATTCTCAGTTGACAACAGCATCTTATCATTCCTCTGCTTGAAACCTTTCAGTGGTTTCCAATAATAGCATAGAGTTGAAAGGGGGATGGATATATGAAAAGATAAAGTTCAAGACTAAATAAGGGCCAGATGATGAAGAGATTTATAGCCATGTTAATGAGCTTAAACCTTCTCCTGAAGGTTATAAGGAGGCACTGGAGTTGTAGCAAGGTGTGATATGGTAAGATCTGTACTATAGAAAGAAAAATTTAGGGGCAGAGCCAACATTATGAGATGTACTTGCATCATAACATTACATGATATTTCATTAATATGTACAATTTTCATACTTTTATTATCACTTTGAAAATGTTCAAATCAAAAAAACTTTGATTCCAGCAGGTAACATTCTCTCAGATCTATGGGTTATGTGCTCCATCGGGATGCACAGGCTGACCTGAACACAAAGATGACCATAACTCATGTCCCACCCTTCACAGCAGCTAAAAGGATATAACTCCCATAACAGATAAGCTATTAAAATGATAAAGTTATTTTTTTCTCTACAAGTTTTACTTTTTTTTTTTTTATTTCTAAAGTGAATGTGGTGAAACATGCTAGAAATCCCAGCTCCATGGGAGGCTGAGGCTGAGGCTGAGGCTAAAGGGTATCAAGTTTAATTCCAACCTGAGCAACACAGCAAGACCCTATCACAAAAATAAAATGAATTAAGTTGGGCATGGTGGTTCACACTAGTAATCCCAATGACTCTGGAGACTGAGGCAGGAGGATTGCAAGTTCCAGCCTGAGCAACTTAGTGAGACCCTAAACAATTTGGCAAGAACCATCTCAAAACAAATTCAAAAGGGGACTGGGTATGTGGCTTAGTGGTTAAGCATCCCTGGGTTCAATCCCCAGCTACCCACCCCAGTTACCCAAAAAGAAAAGAAATAAAGAAATAATAGTGCCTGCTCCATATAATTGTTGTAAGGAACCAATAAGTTTGTATATGGAAAACATTCATTAAGTGTACCACTACTGATAATGAAGATGAGAGGGAGCATTCTACAGATCACTCAGCCTTCATTCCTAAGAATGTTCATCAAAAGAACTCTGACAATGTGACATGCTGATTTTACAGGAGAGTCTAAGAGATATTTCTAATTATATTTGTCACGCCAAAATATCTCCAAATGCTTTTAGAATAAATCCAAAGCCCTCTTGCCACAATCAAGACTCTGAAACTATAATTTGCAAGACACAAGTTGCCAGACTTGCCATCATTTATAATAGTATGTTCATATATATCTTATTTTAAATCAATTAACAGGTAGACAGAAATTCAGTTTGATCATTTATCTACTATAAGGTTAAGTCATACAATGCATTAATGGTGAACTCACCTTCACCACCACTGCTTTACTACTGATGGAAATCATCGCTAAGTCAAATTTGTCTTTAGTTCATTTCCACTGTGAAGTTGCCACGTGTACAGGTAATAGTGCCTGCACCTCAGAAGTCATTCTAACTTCAACTTAGACCCTTCAAGTTCATCCCCTACCGTGTCATAAAAGTGATGTTAGAAGAAATCTTTCATGTTGCTCTCATGCTCATGTTTCTCCCTTTGCCTGTTCCTACTCTTAGTCCCAGCTGCCAACAACAACTGTACAGCCTCTGCCCACCCCTCAACCCCATCTCTGTGGCTGTGATGCAGCAGAAGAGCACCTTCAGAGCTCATGGGTCAGGCCTGCCCTGGCACAGTGTCCCACGCCTTCAAATGGTGCTCACCTAGCAAGAAATGCCTTTCACAGCTAGATGGCAACCTCCTGTGCAAATGTACCTTCCTCCCCAGCTTTATTGAAGTATAATGGAGAAAGGAATGTTGTATATGCTCAAGGTACACAATGGGATGTCTTGATAAAGGTATCTACATAACGAAATGATTACCACAGTCAAGTTAGTCACCACATCCATCACCTCACATACTTACCATTTTTAATTTTTTTACTTGTTCTAATTAATTATACATGAAATAACATAGTTACCTTTATTACTGTTGGGAATAAATAAGATCTACTCTCAGAAAATTTTTAAGGGTACAATACATCACTATTAACCATATTCACCATGCTGAATATTCAGGAACCAGGACATATTCATCTTCCTCCTCAACTTTCAATAACAAGCTTAACTCTCTATTCTGAGACTTCTAGGCAGAGCAGTTCATCTCCTCCTTTATGCCTACACCTCATTATAGATTTAGGCATTAATAGATGCAGAGATAGACATACATGGATAGATATGCATTGCATATGGCATTAATATGCTGTATTGCATAATTTGTTTCCCATCCCTCTCCTTCACTAGGCAGATATATCCCAGAAATTTATAATTGTATATTTTTCTTATTATTATTTCCATCCCTAACTGGCACATAACAAGTTATTCTGAATCTTACTTAATTCCTGTAGACATTGATAATTGGACTAATTCTCACCTTTTGATTACATTCCAAATTTCTGCATCCACTGTCCCTTAAGAGAGAGAATGGGCTACCCAGAGGGCTCCAGTGTGGTCGACTCTCTGGCAGTCATTTCCAGCTGTGAACCAAACACTCATGAAAATTAGCTCATTCTTTGCCACTGATGAGTGGACTAATTTAAATTCTGATTCTCTGAGAATGAGGAAACCCCACGAAGTGTTCACTTGGGCTTCAAACTTTTCTTCAAATGGCATGACTTGATCATGGACTAAGTATCTACAAGGAGTAGGCAGCACACTACCTCCACTTATGCATAATGATGTTTGGATAGGAAAACCCTATACATTTATTTTAGACATATAAATGTGATGAATTATTATATAAATTACCTCTAAATTTTAACCCATTTTAATAACAAATACATGGATATTTTAATGATATATTAAAATGACAGAACATAAATTTCAGATATCACGTTTTGGAGCCCAGCAGAGTGGCATATGCCTATAATCCCGTGACTAGAGAGGCTAAAGCAGGGGGATCACAAGTTCAAAGTCAGCCTCAGAAATGTAGTGAGACCCAAAGCAACTTAGTGACACCCTGTCCCAAATTTTTAAAAATTAAATTAAATTAAAAGGTTGGGGATGTGGCTCAGTTGTTAAGTGCACCTGGGTTCAATCCTCAATACCAAAAAAAAAAAAAATCAAACAGCATATTTTATTGAGTTGATGCATATTTTATCTTGAGCATTTTATGCTGTTAAGTAAAGAGAAAAATATTTAGATTTTAGAAGTACAGTTGAAAGGACCCACCATCTTGGGAGGCAGTATAATATGGTGATTCAAAGGTGAGATGCTGAAGCAGAAGCCACCTTGATTTATATCCTTGCTCCATCACTTAGCAACTGCATGTACCTAAACTACTTGCTAAATATTTCTGTGCCTCCTATTACCTAAGCTGTGAAATAAAAATGAAATATTATCTAACTGACTGCTGTTGGAATGTGTGTAGGCAACCTAGGATGTTACCTGCTACATCGTAAGTGTTCAATGAATGTTGATGGTCATGTCAATGTTGGTGATGGTACTGCTGATTGGCAGCAGTGGTGGAGCTGGTGGTATTTGCATGAGAACAAATGGGCTTTAAATATCTTGTGAGAATACTGACAGATGAGAAAGAAGTTATGACGGTTTCAATTAGGGTTGCTTGCTAAAGGCAAACAGAATGTTGATTAAACTGACCTGAACTTTATTTGCAATGAATGCACATCTACATTCCAAACCGCCAAACAGAAAGTGAGAGAATCGCATGACTTTTGTTACATTGATACACAAAGAGGGCTATTGAGAGATTATCAAGAGAAACAGAAGTATAAACAAAGTTAACAAAAGGAAAAAGGAACAGTTTCATCCATTGACAATCCTTACCCAATGTCTAATTTTACCAAAAAGAAATATCGCTCACCTGTGATCCCAAGGGCTTGGGAGACTGAGGCAGGAGGACTGCAAGTACAAGGCCCTAACTAAGCAACTTGGTGAGACCCTGTCTCAAAATTAAAAATAAAAATGACTGGGGATGGTGGTAAAGCACTCCTGGGTTCCATTCCCAGTGCCAAAAAAAAAAAAAAATCACAAACATTCAGGGATATGGATGTAAATGTAACATTTTTCTAGATTCCTTAAAATAAGTTGATATTAGTATCATATCATAAATATTAGATTATAAATCAGTAAATGAGTTTGCTAATAGCAAACTTTCTCTGTGCCTTATATTATCTTTAGGTCCCAAAATTTCTAAAGTACCCCAGTTGTTCAGTCATGGAAACCACGATTCACCAACAGAAGCATACAAAGGAATGCAGTAACATACACACCCAAAATTCTTGAAGCTTTTATCAGAAAACTGACAGATCTTGGTTCAATGAGAAAAGTGATGGTGAATGCCCTTTAGAGGATTTTCTCAATAGAAAAGCAATATGGACAGAGAATACTGGTTAATTGTGGAGATTTTTTTGTAGGTGACATTAAAATGCTATGTATAAGGTATAATCCTGCAGTTATAAAATAACCAGGACTTAGTCCAGGAAGTTTATTATTGGGCTGCAAATAAAGAAGAAATTGGAAATGAAATGTGATCACATGAAACTGATGACAATAAAAAGAGCAACAGCCTCATTTGTGTCATTTCTGCTTGGGATAGAAAAAAACTCAAAAGGAACCAAGGAGCAGTCTGGTAGCAGAAAGTTCAGGAACTCAAATCAACAAGTGGCCTTAGATATATTTTCAATTTTTTTAATCTAAAAGCAAGCAGGCCTGATTTTCACCTGATTTATCATGGGACAAATGATCTCTCAAACTACAGTTCTAAAATTCCATGATTCTATTCTAGAACCAAAAGTTACAGAGGTAGTCAAGCAGATACTAAAGAAAGGGAGGAAGGGAAGAAAAAAACAACTACTTAGTCATTATGGCAATTTGGTAGATAGTTTGAGCAAATACCATTAACCAATTCAAAACAGGGAAAGCATACAGTGAAAAGGAGCAATACACTATTCCAACGCTAAATAATTAAATGCACTGCTTGGCACCTTTTGAGGTATAAGAATATTGGCAGTAGTGGAATAAAGGTGAAAATCAGCTTTGGTTTGAAACATTTTACATTGAAATATAAGGAGAATGAGCAGAAAGCATTTCTAAGTTATGTTTAAAAACCATCCAAGTAAAAATACTGTGTATTTATCTTGAATATTAAATGATTTAGATTTATCATCCAGCTCAGGTCTGAAGCACGAGAAGCTGCCATCCCCTTACTTGGTTAGGGTACTAGGGATACACAATAGCACGGTAACACACCTAAATGTAACCTAGTGCACTGCATTAAGAGAGATCAAAAATTTCAATGACTTTATTTTTCCAATCATCATCGAGGACAGAGTTATATTTTGGTTTATCTTTAGAGTGTTTAGGACATCTTCCTGTAACCCACAAGCTGGTAGAACAGTTTTCACATTGCTGCCTTCATCTCCTTGTTCCTGAATGTGTAGATCACTGGATTCAGAAAAGGAGTGAGAACTGCATCCAAGATAGCAAGAAATTTGTCCACGTGAGATGAAGGGAAAGGCCAGGTGTAGAAGAAGATTAATGGTCCAAAGAATAAAACTACCACCGTGACATGAGCTGATAAAGTAGAGAAGGCCTTGAATAAACCACCTGAGGAGTGTTTCCGAACAGTAACCAGAATGAAGATGTAAGAAAGGATCAGTATGAAGAAGGACCCCACAGAAATGAGTCCACTGTTGGCTGTGACCATAAACTCCAGGCTATTGGTCTTCATGCAAGCAAGTTTAATGAGCTGAGGGAGATCACAGTAAAAGCTGTCCAGTACATTCGGACCACAGAAGGGCAGGTCTACAACAAAAGCCAATTGGGCCAGTGCGTGGATGAGGCCAAGGATCCAGGCAACAGCCAAAATTAAAATGCACATTCGTGGGCTCATGATGGTCAGGTAGTGCAGCGGCTTGCATATGGCCACATACCTATCAAAGGCCATGGCTATGAGCAGCACCATTTCTGTGCCCCCAATAGCATGAATAAAGAAGATCTGAGCTATACAACCCCCAAAAGAGATTGCTTTGTGTTTTCTAAAAAGGTCATAAATCATTTTGGGGGCTGCAATAGAGCAAACTCCCAGATCAAGAAATGAGAGATTCGCCAGCAAGAAGTACATGGGGGAGTGTAGGTTAGAGTCAGAAGTCACAGAGAACATGAAGAGGAGGTTTCCCATAAGACTTGCCAAGTAGAACACAGAAGAAAAGAGGAAAAGGAGGAGCTGGATCTCCCAAGAGTTGGAAAGTCCCAGGAACACAAACTCGGACACCACAGAGTGGTTGGCTCCATCCATTGTCTCAGAGAG
This sequence comes from Sciurus carolinensis, assembly GCF_902686445.1. Classification (NCBI taxonomy): domain Eukaryota; kingdom Metazoa; phylum Chordata; class Mammalia; order Rodentia; family Sciuridae; genus Sciurus; species Sciurus carolinensis. The sequence goes on along the minus strand of NC_062214.1, from coordinate 119,808,643 downwards.
CAGAACTGTCTCAAACATTACCTGAAAGAGAAAGGAAAGCAACAAAAAAAGTAATCAATCTTTGTGGCGAGTCAAAACTACATAAGTTTCAACTTATAAGGAAAAACTACTTGTTTTTGCCTATAGCTGCAAAAAGAAGTAACTGTTTCTAACTTCTAGACTTCCTAAAATTCTCCACCTTTGAAAAAGAGATTAGGCACAAAAAATTATGAATCACAAGATTATGGGAGGATTAGGAATTCTGTGCAATAATACGATGAGGGGGGAAAGGAAATGGAAATGAACTCTGATTTCTTCCTCACAGTTTATTACTCCTGCTTATGTAGTTCCCAAACCTCCAGCAATGTCTCATAGCCTTTATTTTCCTCATCTCTTTACTCTCACTCTCCTTAATACTCTCTCATGGTTAGCTTCATGATTTGTCACATCATATTCACTTTTTCCTCATGAGGGAGGAGATAATGTAGAAGCCCTAAAGTTTCCCACTTTGGTCGCTCAGTCCAGGGTGTAGAGGGATTACACAGCCTGGGCTATGACAGCATTCTGGTAAAGTGAAAAGTCAGAAAAGAGATTCATGATGCAGAATCTAAACCTGGATGCAGTAAAAACAAGGTAACAAACAAAAACACACAAGAATGATTCTTGTAGATCACCATCCATGCCACATTAACTTTCCAGGGTTCCTGGAATGATGGAAAGCCCTTCAGACTTCAAATCAAAAGAATGTGAACAAGTCCTACCCTGACCTGAGGGAACTCAAGTGCTCAAGTTCTTTCTCCCATCCCTCCAAACTCAACTCACTTCTTGAACCCACTTTCATCATCTGTGAAATAAAGGGGCTGAGGCAGGTGATGTTAAGGAATCCTTTCAAGTGTAACTTTTCTATTATTTTATCATTCAGTGCTAGTCTATTATGTAATGGAGCTCACCACAATGTTGATAGTCTCTTCATTCCACTGCTACTATATTGGCATCTTTTCCCTTATTTGCAGTTGGCTGTATCTCATATTCCATAGAAAGACCTCTCTTCAAATTAATCTCCCTCTTCTCTAATTCATTCTGTGACTCATTGAACAAGATTGCAAAAATGCTATATCATTTATTTTGTCATATATTGGAATCAATTTAAATCAATCAACAAACGTCTTTTAAAAGCCCATCATGCCCAGTGCACACTCTGAACTTCTTGAAGTACCATTTAAGACTTTTGCACTAATAAATAATAAAATAAACTATTTTAAAATGTCAAAAGGCCCAGCATGGTAGCACACACCTGTAATCCCAGCAATTTTGGTGATTGAAGCAGGAGGATCACAAGTTCAAAGCCAGCCTTCACAACTTAGCAAGTTCCTGAGCAACTTAGTGAGACCCTATCTCAAAATTTAAAAAAATTATGGAGGGCTGGGGATGTAGCTCAGTGGTTAAACACTGCTGGGTTTAATCCTTAGGACAAAAAGAAAAATGTCAAATGAGTAATATGATCATAGGATTTTTAAAACATAAAACATACCCATGAATCTAGATGATTAGGGCTGTCTTGAGAGCAAAATCATAACCTGTGCTGTAGTAAAAGAGATGGATCTAATCTAGTTCAACATACAGCATCATATCAAAGCTTAAGGAATTACCAGAGCACAGCGCTTGGACTCGGAGCAACCACTGGGGCTCCGGGCAGCTGCCTGAGGAGGAGCTGTGTGGCGAGCTGTTTGGTCTCAGAACGACTGCTTCTGAACACCGGGGGGTTGCCCGGAGGAAGAAGAGAAGCACGGCGGGTCACTTGCTCTAGGAGTGACTGCATCAGAGCCACAGGCGGTTGCCAGAGGAGGAGGCGAGTGGTGAGTTGATTGGACTAAAAGCGACCACTCCTGAACACCGGTGGCCTGCCTGGACGAGGAGCGCGGTGGGTCACTTGGTCTCAGAGCCACCGCTCCTGAAAACCCGGGAGGCTACCCCGAGGAGGAGGAGGAGGAACAGGGCAGGTCACTTGGACTCGGAGTGACTGCCTAGGGCTATGGGCGGTTGGCGGGAGGAGGAGACGTGAAGTGAGTTGCTTGGACTCCTAGTGACTGTGTCAGAAACCTGTCCGCTGTCTGGAGGAGGAGGTGTGAGGCGGGTCTCTGGGTATCGGAGCTATTGTACGGGGCTACAGGTGGCGACTCAGAGAAGGGGCCGCATAGCCAGGCAATAAGGTGCAGAGCAGAGTCCCAGGAGCTAGGTGGCTTCTTGCTGGAAGAGCCACACAGAGACACGCCTAGGGGCGGAGCAAAGTTTCCAGGACTACGGGTAGATTCTCTGGGAGAGGCAGCCTAAGGAGACTCGCCTGCGAAGGGTGAGGCTCCCAGGCCCAGGAGGTAGGTCTGGACCCCTGGGAATGTTGCAGAGGAAGACAGCCCAGCCCAGGCGGTAGTTGTAGATTGAGGGGAACCTCTAGGAGGGCAACTGACCAGTGAGACGTCCCCACCGAGTGAGTCTTCCCTGCCGGGGGAAGTTATCCCACAGGGACAGTAAAACCAGAGCCACAGGCACAAACAGGCCTTGCCTCAGCCCGCAGCCTAGTTCCCCACTGGATGACCATAGGTCAACAAGTGGAAGCACCTCTGCCCACTAGCAGGGAATATACACTACCTGAGGGTCACCACCCATACAGAGGCAGCTTCTTCGTGGAGCTCCACATTATCAACTTCCTCCAAGACTTCAGGCTACTGAAGGATAAGAGGGGATATACTAGCAATCTTCAGGGACATTATATAAGTCAATAGAGGAAATCTGCAATATCTTAATGACCCACTGATTCCTGAACAATAAGAGAAAACAAGGGAAGAAAATGCCCCAAACAAATCTGGATGTTACATCAATAAAATCCAATGACAGCATGGCAGAAGAAGTGACAGAAAGGGAGTTCAGAATGTACATAATTAAAATGATTAGGAAAGCAAACGATGAGATGAAAGAGCAAATGCAGGCATTGAATGATCGCACCAATCAACAGTTAACAGAGCAAATACAGGAAGCAAAAGATCATTTCAATAAAGAGTTAGAGATATTGAAAAAAAACCAAACAGAAATCCTTGAAATGAAGGAAACTATAAACCAAATTAAGAACTCCATAGAAAGGATTACCAATAGGATAGAACACCTGGAAGACAGAACTTCAGATATTGAAGACAAAATATTTAACCTCGAAAACAAAGTTGAACAAACAGAGAAGATGATAAGAAATCATGAACAGAATCTTCAAGAACTATGGGATATCATGAAAAGGCCAAATTTGAGAATTATTGGGATTGAGGAAGGCTTAGAGAAACAAACCAAAGGAATGAACAATCTATTCAATGAAATAATATCAGAAAATTTCCCAAATCTGAAGAATGAAATGGAAAATCAAGTCATAGAGGCTTATAGGACTCCAAATACACAAAATTACAACGGATCCACACCAAGGCACATTATAATGAAAATACCGAACATACAAAATAAAGACAGAATTTTAAAGGCTGTGAGAGAAAAGAACCAAATTACATTCAGGGGGAAACCAATACGGATATCAGCAGATTTTTCAATCCAGACCCCAAAATCTAGAAGGGCCTAGAACAACATTTTTCAAGCTCTGAAAGAAAATGGATGCCAACCAAGAATCTTATACCCAGCAAAACTTACCTTCAAATTTGACAATGAAATAAAATCATTCCATGATAAACAGAAGCTAAAAGAATTTACAAAAAGAAAGCCAGCATTACAGAACATTCTCAGCAAAATATTTCATGAGGAAGAGATAAAAAACAAAGAAGGAAATCAGCAAAGGGAGGAATTATCCTAAACAACTGTCAAATAAAGGAGGAACCAAGATGTGTCAAAAATTTTAAATATGAACCAAATGACTGGGAATACAAATCATATTTCAATAATAACCCTGAATGTTAACGGCCTGAATTCATCAATCATAAACATAGAATGGCAGATTGGATTCAAAAGAAAGATCCAACAATATGTTGCCTGCAAGAGACTCACCTCATAGAAAGAGATACCCATAGACTAAAGGTGAAAGGATGGGGAAAAACATACCATGCACATGGACTCAGCAAAAAAGCTGCAGTATCCATCCTCATTTCAGATAATGTGGACTTGAAGCCAATGTTAGTTAGAAGGGCTAAAGAAGGACATTTCATACGGCTTAAGGGAAGCATAAATCAGCAAGATATAACAATCATAAATATCTATGCCCCAAACAGTGGCTCATCCATGTATGTTAAACACATCCTTCTCAATTTCAGAAACCAAATAGACCATAACACAATAATACTAGGTGATTTTAACACGCCTCTTTCACCACTGGACAGATCTTCCAAACAAAAATTGAACAAAGAAACCATAGATCTCAATAACACAATCAATAATTTAGACTCAACAGACATTTATAGAATATACCATCCAACCAAGAGCGAATACACTTTCTTCTCAGCAGCACATGGATCCTTCTCTAAAATAGACCATATATTATGCCACAAAGCTAATGTTAGCAAATACAAGAAGATAGAGACACTACCTTGTATTCTATCACATCATAATGGATTGAAGTTAGAAATAAATGAAAGAGTAAAAAACAGAAACTACTCCAACACCTGGAGATTAAACAATATGCTATTATATGATGAATGGATAACAGAAGATATTAGGAAGGAAGTTAAAAAATTCTTAGAGGTAAACGAGAACAAAGAAACATCATATCAAAATATCTGGGAAACTATGAAAGCAGTACTTAGAGGAAGGTTTATTTCATGGAGCGCATTTAATAAAAGAAGTAAAACTCAAAAAATAAATGACCTAACACTACAGCTCAAAGCCCTAGAAAAAGAAGAACAGACCAACACCAAAAGTAGTAGAAGACAGGAAATAGTTAAACTGAGAGCTGAAATCAACGAAATTGAAACAAAAGAAACAATACAAAAAATTGACAAAATAAATAGTTGGTTCTTTGAAAAAATAAACAAAATTGATAAACCTTTAGCCACACTAACAAAGAGAAGACCAGAGAAAACCCAAATCACTAAAATTCAGAATGAACAAGGAAATATCACAACAGACACCACTGAAATACAAAACATAATTAGAAGCTATTTTGAAAACCTATACTCCAACAAAATAGAAAATTTCAAAGACATCAACAAGTTTCTAGAGACATATGAATTGCCTAAACTGAACGAGGAGGACATACACAATTTAAATAGACCAATTTCAAGTAATGAAATAGAAGAAGTCATCAAAAGCCTACCAACAAAGAAAAGTCCATGACCAGATGGGTTCTCAGCCAAGTTCTACAAAACCTTTAAAGAAGAGCTCATTCCAATACTTCTCAAAGTATTCCATAAAATAGAAGAGGAGGGAACCCTCCCAAACTCGTTCTATGAAGCCAATATTACCCTGATACCTAAACCAGACAGAGACACATCGAGGAAAGAAAATTTCAGAACAATATCCTTAATGAACATCGACGTAAAAATTCTAAACAAAATTTTAGCAAATCGCATACAAAAACATATTAAAAAGAGAGTGCACCATGATCAAGTGGGTTTCATCCCAGGGATGCAAGGTTGGTTCAACATCAGGAAATCAATAAGTGTCATTCACCATATCAATAGACTTAAAGTCAAGAATCACATGATTATTTCGATAGATGCAGAAAAAGCATTTGATAAAGTACAGCACCCCTTCATGCTCAAAACACTAGAAAAAATAGGGATAGTGGGAACATTCCTTAACATTGCAAAGGCCATCTATGCTAAGCCCATGGCTAGTATCATTCTAAATGGTGAAAAACTGAGAGCATTCCCTCTGGAACAAGACAGGGATGCCCTCTTTCACCACTTCTATTCAATATCGTCCTTGAAACTCTAGCCAGAGCAATTAGACAGACCAAACAAATTAAAAGGATACGAATAGGAAAAGAAGAACTCAAACTATCCCTATTTGCTGATGATATGATTGTATACTTAGAGGAACCAGGAAATTCTACCAGAAAACTGTTATATCTCATAAGTGAATTCAGTAAAGTAGCGGGATATAAGATCAATGCACATAAATCTAAGGCATTTGTATACATAAGCGATGAATCTTCAGAAAGAGAAATTAGGAAAACTACCCCATTCACAATAGCATCGAAAAAAATAAAATACTTGGAATCAATCTCACAAAAGAGGTGAAAGACCTCTACAATGAGAACTACAGAACACTAAAGAAAGAAATTAAAGAAAACCTTAGAAGATGGAAAGATCTCCCATGTTCCTGGATAGGCAGAATTAATATTGTCAAAATGGCCATACTACCAAAAGTGGTATACAGATTCAATGCAATTCCAATTAAAATCTGAATGATGTACCTTACAGAAATAGAGCAAGAAATTATGAAATTCATCTGGAAGAATAAAAAACCCAGAATAGCTAAAGCAATCCTTGGCAGAAAGAGTGAAGCAGGGGGTATCGCAATACCAGATCTTCAACTGTACTACAAAGCAATAGTAACAAAAACGGCATGGTATTGGTACCAAAATAGAAAGGTGGATCAATGGTACAGAATGGAGGACATGGACACAAACCCAAATAAGTACAATTTTCTCATACTAGACAAAGGGTCCAAAAATATGCAATGGAGAAAAGATAGCCTGTTCAACAAATGGTGCTGGGAGAATTGGAAATCCATATGCAACAGAATGAAACTAAACCCATATCTCTCACCATGCACGAAACTAAACTCAAAATGGATTAAGGACCTCGGATTCAGACCAGAGACCTTGCATCATATAGAAGAAAAAGTAGGTCCAGAGCTTCAACCTGTCGGCTTAGGACCAGAGTTCCTCAACAGGACTCCCATAGCACAAGAAATAAAAGCAAGAATTAATAACTGGGATAGATTCAAACTAAAAAGTTTTCTCTCAGCAAAGGAAACAATCAGCAATGTGGAGAAAGAGTCTACAGAGCGGGAGAAAATCTTTGCCAATCATACTTCAGATAGAGCACTAATCTCCAGAATCTATAAAGAACTCAAAAAACTCTACACCAAGTATGCAAGTAATCCAATCGACAAATGGGCTAAGGAAGTGAATAGACACTTCACAGAAGAAGATCTACAAGCAATCAACAAACATATGGAAAAATGTTCAACATCTCTAGTAATAAGAGAAATGCAAATCAAAACCACCCTAAGATTCCATCTCACCCCAATTAGAATGGCGATTATCAAGAATACAAGCAACAACAGGTGTTGGCGAGGATGTGGGGAGAAAGGTACACTAATACATTGCTGGTGGGACTGCAAATGAGTGCAGCCACTCTGGAAAGCAGTATGGAGACTCCTTAGAAAACTTGGAATGGACCCACCATTTGACCCAGCTATCCCACTCCTTGGCTTATACCCAAAGGACTTAAAATCAGCACACTACAGAGATACAGCCACATCAATGTTCATAGCTGCTCAGTTCTCAATAGCCAGATTGTGGAACCAACCTAGATGTCCTTCAGTTGATGAATGGATAAAGAAACTGTGGTATATATATACAATGGAATATTACTCAGCCATAAAGAATGATAAAATTATGGCATTTGCAGGCAAATGAATGAAACTGGAGAATATCATGCTAAGTGAGATAAGCCAATCTCAAAAAACCAAAGGAAGAATGATATCACTAATAAGTGGATGATGACACATAATGGGGGGTGGGAGGGGTTAGTGTTGGGGGTGGAGTTGGGTTTAGGGAGGGGTAGGAATGGAGGAAGGAAGGACTGTATAGAGGGAGGGGAGGGGTGGGAGGGGTGGTGGAGAAGGGAAAAATATGGCAGAATAAATCAAACAACATTACCCTATGTAAATTTATGATTACACAAATGGTATGCCTTTACGCCATGTACAGGCAGAGAAACAACATGTATCCCATTTGTTTACATTAAAAAAAAAAAAAAGAATTACCAAATCTTTTCTGAAGTCTGGGGGGATGATTACTAAAGAATTGATGAATCATGGGACTGGGGTCATAGCTCAGTGGTGCTACCCAGCACGTTTGAGGCACTGGGTTTGATCCTCAGCACCACATAAAAATAAATAAGTAAAATAAATGTATTGTGTCCATCTACAACTCAAAAAATATTTTTAAAAAATTGCTGAATCACCTCCAGTCTACCACAATGGTTGCGATTTATGGAAATAATGATAAAAAACAAAAACAAAAATAGTGACCGCCATGTGCAAGACATTATAATTACCCCTTTACAGACACTATCTTGTTTGATATCTATGAAAATGGGTATTATTGACTCCTTTTTATAGTTAACAGTAATTAAGATCAAGAAGAAGTGAGGTAAGATCAGACCAGTGAGTGGTAGACCTGATTTGATCCTCCTGGCTGCTCTCATCCAACATGTAATAGACAGCTTTTCCTTATGACTTTCCAGTTGTTCCACATACCTTAGACCCTTTCTGGGTGCCCCGTGTTCTACTCTCAGTACACTGGGCAAATCTAAGTGAGAAAGAAGACAGATTTGTCCTCCAACATTCACAGCAGGAGGGTTTCTTAAGCTACTTCAAATGGATCCATGATTTTTTTTCTGGCTCTTTAAATAAACATGGTAGGAGAATGCAAATCCATACACTACCTGCAGTTCAGAGCACCCTGACTGTGCTTTCAGAACCCTAATGTCTTGATCCCCAAAGAACCATTTAGCATTTCACTGAAGAGACTTAGTTCTTACCTTCTCTAGTGAGTGGATAAAGAAGCAAAGGCCCTCTGTCTCCATACCCCGTAGAAGGCTCTCTTTTCACATTGATTATGCAAATCTCTCTTTTCTGTAATTCATTTTGTGACTCAATTAACATATCATTGCAAATATGCTGAATCATTTATTTTGTATTTATTATAATAATTTGTACTCAATCAATGAACATTTACTGGATGCCCATCATGCCCAATGGACACACTGAACTTATTGAAGTATTAAAATATTCACTTCCCTTAAGGCTTTTACGTTTTTAGCACACCTACAACATGTCTCTATGTCAAAATGAACTCCAGAACTAATGCAAGTAGGTTCTATTCACACCTCCAAGACTTTCTCCTTAACTTTCTAGTCCCCCTTTTCTGACTTCAACTTCTAATTGATATCGATGTCTAAAAACCAAGAAAGAAATCCCAGTTTCTGTGTCCTTTCTCTTCTTGTTTTATTGATGTTTGCTCATTAAGCTCAGCTAAAGCTGCTTCCCTTGTGCAAGGTAATATTTAATTGATTTCTTTACAAAATAATACTGTCACTAGAAACATCCATTTAATAAAAATTGCCCTTAGGGACTTTAACACTGTGATACAATATCCCTAAGCTATTTCTGTATTTGCCATCTACTCATCTAAAGACCAAAGGTGTAACTCTTTCCAAAACCGGTAATATTTAATTGATTTCTTTACAAAATAATACTGTCATTAGAAACATCCATTTAATAAAAATTGCCCTTAGGGACTTTAACACTGTGATACAATATCCCTAAGCTATTTCTGTATTTGCCATCTACTCATCTAAAGACCAAAGGTGTAACTCTTTCCAAAACCTAACCACATTCAAACTTCCCCTGGTCAGATCCAGCATTACTTTATGCACAAACTCTATAAAACTGCTATTTTTGTAGGAGATAGAACTAATTGGAACACAGGGAAATACTGACCAAATGACACTGCAGAGACGGGATCACCAACTTGAGCCTTGGGATCACCAATATCTGTCCAAGGGAATTGTCACCAGAATCCTGGCAAGCTGATGGAGGAAGCTGTACAAGAGTCACAAAGAGGGAGTAGAGGGAGAGGAGATCAAAAATGTTAGGATATAAAAGACAAAACATATAAATAAGGTCAACCTAAGTGGCATCATAGTCTGAAAACTAAAGCAGAGATTATTTTCTTGTTTTCAAGAACCCATTGAGAACACAGATGAGCATACATTGAACCAGAATCAATTTTCAAAAATGGAAATGGTAAATTCTTTAACACACTCTAATCACAATCTAAGAAAACTTGAAGTTGATAATCATGTCAACAAATAAGATTAAATTTTAAAAATTTGAACTCCTCCTAAGATTAACAAACAAGTAGGGAAAAAAACTACAAAGATATTTTTGTGAAAATTGAGAAAACTTGAAAATGGATTGTATATTAGATGACATTAATGATTTGTTACATGTTTTGTTAGACAAAATAGTTATGATTTAAAAATATATGCCACCTGCTCCTTAGGGCATATCCAAAATATATCAAGAACTCAAAAACTGGACACCAAAAACCAATCCAATTAATAAATGAGCAAAAGAGCTAAACAGACGTTTCTTAAAAGAAGAAATACAATTGACCAACAAATGTGAAAAATGTACAACATCTCTAGCAGTCAGGAAATGCAAATCAAAACTATACTGAGATTTCATCTCACTCCCATCAGAATGGCAATTATAAAGAATACAAAGTATTGATGAGGATGTGGGAAAAAAGGTACACTCATATATATTTAGTGGGACTGAAAATTAGTACAATGACTCTGGAAAACAGTACGGAATTTTCTCAAAAAAAAAAAAGAAACAAGAAATAGAACCACCATGTGAACCAGTTATCCTACTCCTCAATATATAATCACAAGATCTAAAATCAGCATACTATACTGACACAGTCACATCAGTCTTTATAGCAACACAATTCACAATAGCCAAGCTATGGAACTAACCCAGGTGCTCTTCAACAGATGAATGGAAGGCATATAAAATGTGGTATATATACACAGTGGAATATTACTCAGCCAGAAAGAAGAATGGAAAGTATGGCATTTTGTCGGGGTACTGCAGGCCCCCAGCCCTTCGGCGTGGCCAAGATGGCGCCTGGCAAGGTGCCAAGGAAGTGCTGAGAACAAAACCAGGTACCTCCAGCAGACTAATACTCTCTGCCAACAAGTGGCGTTATTTGAGGAAGTTAATGTGATTGGTTATGGGTCCTCGTGGACACTGCATGATTGCTATATCCACACTATTGTGCTCCATTACTGTCCATGCTTTCCCCTCGTGATCTATAAGCTGATTGGTTGTTGTATGTAATGTAAGGCGCTTGCAAGAGTGGCCCGCCGCTGCCGGCCAGCCAGAAGAAGCAGACTGCAGAAAATAAAGAACTTGCCCCGATCCGGTTTCGTGTTTCTCTGCGGGCAGGGGACGCGATAGATGGTGCCGAAACACCCGGGAACGAGAAAAAATATAAGGGTAAGTTCACATAAGTTTTCAAATCAAGAAAAATTAGTTTGAGAGTTCAAAAGGTGAGACGTCTCGAGGTTCGCGGAGCAGCGACAATTCATTACAGGAGGTTCCCCAGCAGAGGGACAATTCATTACAGGAGGTTCCCCAGCAGAGGGACAATTCATTACAGGAGGTTCCCCAGCAGAGGGACAATTCATTACAGGAGGTTCCCCAGCAGAGGGACAATTCATCACAGGAGGTTCCCCAGCAGAGGGACAATTCATCATAAGAGGTTCCCCAGAGGAGGGACGATTCATCATAAAAGGTTCCCCGTGGGAGGGACGATTCAAGTGGTACCAAACTGTGTGCGTGTGTGAGTGAGCGTGTGTGCGTGCGCGCGCCTGTCTTTTGTTTGTGTGTTTAAACTAGTAAACTACCTCGTAGTCATGGGAACGGATCTGTCTAAGATTAGAATGCAGTGGCCTCTTAGAGAACTTTTAAAAAATCACGGAACACCATTAAAGGCAAACACGGCCTTCAAGTTCCTAGATACTGTAGAGAAAGTCTCTCCGTGGTTTTTAGACGAGGGATTATTAAATCTTCCTCAGTGGGAACAGCTAGGAGAGGATCTGCGCGACGCGGAGAGACGCGAGCCTTTGCCAATGGGAACTCTGGCAATATGGTCACTTGTTAAATCTTGTTTGATGCAGCAAGGTAAATCAAAAAACCCTTTTAGGGATTTAAAGGGGCCTTTAGAAGAAGGAAGTCAGATCTTAGAAGAAATTAAAGAGGAACGATCATGTTCTCAGACTTCAGAAAGAGTGGGAACATAATATAGTAGCCATAGTCCCCACAAGTATTGGGAGATAATTGTTTCATGATTTTCTGCATTCAAACCTAATCTGATTTCTCAACCAGGTAAAAAAAGGGTTAAAAGGTCCTGGGTGATCCTCCCTCCCCCCTGCCTGGCCTTGTCAAAGCCTACAATGGAATATAAATTACAGCAGTCTCAGCGGGAAGGAGGAGGGGTAACCTGAAGAAAAGAAAAAAAAAAAAAAAAAAAAAGGTGTCCGTTTTAAACTTAACTAACTTATTTTCTAGGATTCTTTGTTTGTTTTGTTTTTCTTTAATGCTGTATTTTTGAGCTCATAATTTTGATCCTACATACCTAGGTTAATGATTTTTTTTCTTTTTGATCAGTTCTATTTTTTATTCAACTGAAGTTTTTAAACATCTGTTTCATTGCAATGAACATTTACCTATAAAGTTACAAGGCCTTTGATTTTATGTTATCTGTATGTCGTGCTGTCTAATGTCATGTTTTGTCAAAACTGAGCGCTCTTAAAATTAAAATTTAAAAATGGATCCAAATACTTTTATTCACGTGATTTAAAAAGGTTCAATTTAAATTGGGTAAACTAATAAAAGTAAAATATCTTTGAAAATAACTTGCAAGTCTCCAGGTGGTCAAACTAATGAAATGTTAATGTTAAACAATGTCTAATATCAATTGCTTCTAGGACTTTTCTTCAGCAGGAAAAAGGCAACGGATCCTGTTCAGGACACTTGTCTGATATCTTGGTTTTTATAAAATAAATAAATTGGAGTTAACATGTATGGGATTACTCAAATGTGTTTGTAGAGATGTCTGGTTAATTTACAAAGTTAAAATGCTAATTGTTAAATAACATCAAGTACTTTTAACTTCTTAAATTACATGGGGTAACATACTTAACTAAGTTGGTTGTATGTATGTAAAACAGCTAAAGCTATTTAAGGTTTTTCCTAAGGTGAAATACTAATGTTCTAATATAAGCCAAAGTTTAATCTATATGGTAAAATGACATGGTAAAATGAAAAGGATTTCTTAGAAACACTAATTTACTCTTAACTTTGTGTCTCTTAAGTTTTATTCTTTAGAACAATTAGTCTTAAAAATTGGGGTGTATACAATTATGGTTAAACAACTGTTAAAGTATTGTACTGTGTTACAGAGTCTAAATTTTTCTTTAAAAACTAAATTTGGTAAAAAAAGGTGTCAAGGTAGTTGTGAAATGGTTTCTAGTTGTATATTAAATGTGTTCATATTTTTCAGGTATACAAGTTTTAAAGCAGGAAATTTATCAAGCTGCTATTCTCCAGATAAACTTGTCTGTAATGGTAATTTTAAGCTTATAAAGAGTAAATTTCATTGGGGATTAATTTCTATCATTTAGTGTTCTACTAGAGGACCTGTTATCAATAGGGTATATGTAAAATTGGTTATATTTTACACTGAGATAAAAAATTTCAAATGTAAATGTATTTCTAAACATTAGAGCCTGACTTGTTTAAAGGTTAATTTTGTGAAACATGAAAATATTTTGCCACTTTGATACACAAAAGGAAAGTTAAAAGCTCTCTCAGCCTTTCTTTGATTCATGTTTTAGATACAATGTTAAATTGTGTTAATTATAAAGTTTGTATAGACTCAGGAAACAGTATATGTAAACTACTTAATGATATTTAAGGAAGAAGCAAAGATCAACATCAAAATTAGAACTCTTAAGATCTATAAAGAGTCACGCCTTACCTGAGATAAGGCTCTCCCTCTCACCTTACTACATGTTAGAGTGACTCCAAAATAAGTCAGACTTCAGCTTATTTAAAGTTATAATCAAAAGATTGGTTCTTGTTGTAAAATTACTATGATCTCAAATAGGAAATATAATGTGGTTCTCAGTCAAAATTCAAGATAGCTATTATACAAGCAGAATATATTTTTACTCTTGCTAATTTCATTTTGTAAAACTGTTACCTGTTAATGTTTTACAAAAGTAGCTGCTTCAAAAACACGCAACCTAGGTAACTTATGATAATAAGCCATCACCTATAAAACAGATAGTGGTAACTTCCAGAACTAATACAGACTCCAGTTAGATAAAAGGGTAAATAACTGTAAAGTTATGAACATTAAAGTTAAAGCCCAGTACTCTCACTCTATGACTGGTAAAACTGGCTTGCTGGATGATTAAGATCAAACTTAGAGATTGGAATTAAATACAGAAGACAAGATAGGCCAGTATTTGGATCTTTTGCCCTCAGTCAGCCTGAACCCAGGGAATAAGAGGACTTCTCTAAGGAGTGCTGCAACTCTGGGTCACACAACCTCCTGATCAAGGAGATTGTTGAGACTAGAGGATCCTGGACACCCAGCAAAACAGTAAAACCCAAAATATAGCCATTCTTGGGCATTTAAGAGAAATAATAATTAAATGTAACTTAAGATGTACACTTATGTTAGTCCACTAGAATAAAGACTGGAAGCTACAAATAAAAGAAAGATTCTTCAGCAAATGTGCCTGATAACAATCAAGAGAAACTGCCAGAGTCAGAAGTTTTTAGTCAGTTTAAGGCCTGCAGATCTTCCTAAGCTACACAGGTAGACTTAATCTATGTTTGCTCGTATGATTACCTAGCCCTAAGTAACAGAAATATAGAGCTCTCTACTAAACACAGGTTATACCAATAAAGGGATATTTTACACAATCAGATGACTTAAGTAGCTTAACTATATTTTTTGGGATATCTATGACATTAAGAGTTAAATGTTGTGTTTACATTCCTGATAACCTGGACTATGTTAAAGTTCCCAAATAAAGGCCTTGTCCTTTCCAGCCTTTGCTAGGTCTAGTTATGGGAACAATTTCTCAGTTCTTCCACCTCCTGGTGAAAGATTGACTTCTGTCATTTTCATGATACTCAGTGGCATGTTCCAGATGCTGCAACATTTACTTTGTACTAATTTCATTTCAGTACTCATGTCTTTTTGTTCTTCTATCATAGAAGCACCCACCCCCAGATGACTTTACAACCTGCTCCTCCCCAACCAGACTTCTACCTCGGACCCCTCGATTGACCCGATTTTTAAAAAAGGAACTCCAAACTGCTTGCCCCTCACTGCCCCCTTTCAGCTTCGAAGCAGCCAGAACGACCGACGCCCCCTTTTCCTTGAAGCAGTTGGGAGTTCCTATAGCTAAAGCGGAGAATGAAGCCAGAATTAAGGACAGGTAGTTAGTGTAGAAATAGGGAATCGGGTCAATTCGAGGAAATGAGGCCATGAAGCCATCTGCCTTTGCAAATGTCAAGGATCTCCGGAGCCCATTGATTACCAAATTTACCTGCCTATAGGGGATGTAGGGTGCGCTCACTTCTCAGGACTTTCAAAATATCAGCTTTCTCCCTGCCGGGAGAAGTCTGTATTATTCCCTTTAAACAATCCAAACTATGGTCCTTACTCAACAGTACCAAATGATTAAGCAAACTGATAACCGAGGCAGGATAGACAAATGGATATAAGATTCTATCCATGATAAACAAAAAGGGGGAATAGAGGAGACCTTCAGGTCCCCTAAAGATAAACTTTCTCTTTGTCTCTTTGTTTGGGTTTTTTTTTTTAACTCTGGGTAATAAGGGTAACCTGGTGCTTTACTGGAGCTGCGGCTCAGTTTGTGTGTTTCCACGGAATAAACTAACTTACAACCTCTTTTTAGTCTCTTAGGAGGAACAGTTCAACTATGTAACAAAACAACTGCTTCTCTCAATTGTACTTCAGATTTGTGCTATCTCTCAATGTTAAATGCTTCTAGGTTCCTGCTGGCAGACTTAATGTGTGTTCCTACCTTCCTACCAGTCCCAGTCTCTGTTACAGATGATGAATTGCCAGTATTGCTTTCCAGAAATAAGAGGGACTTTGGAATCACCGTAGCAGTCATTACCACCATAGTTGCATCAGCAGCAGCAGTGGCCGCAGCAGCTGTAGCCTTGACGACATCAGTACAGTCAGCAACTAAGCTTAATGAAGTGGTCCAGCAGACAGCTACTGCTCTGTCTACTCAACAAACAGTGGATCAACACCTAAAAGCAGGACTACTTTTGGTGAACCAGCGTGTGGACTTACTTCAAGAACAAATGGACCTTTTACAAGAACTGTTAAGCGTATCATCTGCCGGGACTGTGCATTACACCTGTAGCTTATCATAATCTTAGTTATGCAGCAAATTTGTCTAAAATCATATCTACTCAGCTACGTGCCAATTGGTCTTATAAATTTGATAATCTTACTGCCATTCTTAGATCACAAATTGTTAGCCTTAATTCTACTAGAGTTAATGTAGCCCCTATATCTGAAATGCAAAATTGGTTATCTTCTTCCTTCAGTTTTGTAAAGCAATGGGCAGGAATGGGAGCATTGTGTGTGCTAATGATTATTGCAATTATCTTCCTCACACGCTTTATCATGCGTATACACCAAGTTCATGCCAGAGATCGCATCATTTTCCATCAAGCCATGATGGCCTTAGAGGCTGGCAGCTCTCCTCAAGTCTGGCTGAGCATGCTGGATCGGTAGTCAACGACGGGTAAGGAAGGAGGTAACCGCGTACCGACCTAAGACAGGAGCTGTAGCATGCTCTACAGTTATCCGATGACGGGTAAGGACGATGGTTGACCACTCCGCCTAAGACAGGCACCATCCCAAGCCAGCATTCTTTTAATAAATAAAAAAGGGGGAGCTGTCGGGGTACTGCAGGCCCCCAGCCCTTCGGCGTGGCCAAGATGGCGCCTGGCAAGGTGCCAAGGAAGTGCTGAGAACAAAACCAGGTACCTCCAGCAGACTAATACTCTCTGCCAACAAGTGGCGTTATTTGAGGAAGTTAATGTGATTGGTTATGGGTCCTCGTGGACACTGCATGATTGCTATATCCACACTATTGTGCTCCATTACTGTCCATGCTTTCCCCTCGTGATCTATAAGCTGATTGGTTGTTGTATGTAATGTAAGGCGCTTGCAAGAGTGGCCCGCCGCTGCCGGCCAGCCAGAAGAAGCAGACTGCAGAAAATAAAGAACTTGCCCCGATCCGGTTTCGTGTTTCTCTGCGGGCAGGGGACGCGATAGCATTTGGTGGTAAATGGATGAAACTGGAGACTATCATTTTTTTTTCATTGTAAACAAATGGGATACATATTGTTTCTCTGGTTGTACATGAAGTAAATGCATACCATTTGTTTAATCATACATTTAAATAGGGTAATGGTGTTTGATTCATTCTGTTATTTCTTCCTTCCCCCCACCCCACCCTCCCCTCTTTTCCCTCTATAAAGTCCTTCCTTCCTCCATTCTTGCCCCTTCCCACCCCCCATTATGTATCATCATCCTCTTATCAGCGAGATCATTTGTCCTTTGGTTTTTTTGAGATTGACTTATCTCACTTAGCATGATATTCTCCAATTTCATCCATTTGCCTGCAAATGCCATAATTTTATTATTCTTTATGGCTGAGTAATATTCCATTGTATATATATGCCACAGTTTCTTTAACCATTCATCAATTGAAGGACATCTAGGTTGGTTCCATAATCTGGCTATGGTGAATTGAGCAGCAATGAACATTGATGTGGCTGTATCTCTGTAGTATGCTGATTTTAAGTCCTTTGGGTATAGGCTGAGGAGTGGGATAGCTGGGTCAAATGGTGGGTCCATTCCAAGTTTTCTAAGGAATCTCCACACTGCTTTCCAGAGTGGCTGCACTAATTTGCAACCCCACCAGCAATGTATGAGTGTACCTTGAGACTATCATGTTAAGCGAAATAAATTAGACTCAGAACTGAATGGACTAGCTTCGACTCGTCGAAGCTAGTCCAAAATGAGGATGAAAAAGAAAAGAGAGAAAGGGAAAAGGTAGGGTGGGATTCCATCAAAATAGAAGAAAGACCAGTGGACTAAATGAAGGGGATTCTAGGGGAGGGAGAAAGGACGGGATAACAAAAGACAGTGGAAGGAATCTAACCTAACTTTCCTATGTACATATATAAATATTCCACAGTGAATCTCCCCATCAAGTACATCCATGAGACACTAACGAAAATTTTTAAAAATCTAAAAGTAAATAGCAGAGAGATCTGTAGAGAAAACTTTTGGCCTTTGATTTTTTGGGAATATTATCCCTGGTAAGTGGGTGATGATACATAATGGGGGTTGATGATACATAATGGAGGAACTTTAGATTACGTAGAGGGAAATGAGAGGAAGGAGGGAGTGGGGATATGAAAGATGGTGGAATGAGACAGACCAAAGGTATAATTAATGAAATAAATTATTAAAAACTTAATTAAAAATAAAAATTTCTACCTGGTGCAGTGTTGCTTGCCTATAATCCAGCAAATTGGGAGGCTGAGGCAGGAGGATTGCTAGTTCAAGACCAGCCTCAGCAACTTAGCGAGGCTCTAAGCAACTTTAGAGAGACCCTGTCTCAAAAAATGAAAAGGGCTGGTGATGTGGCCTGAGTTAAGTGCTCCTGGGTTCAAACCCCAGGACCAAAAAATAATAATATTTTTTAAATGAGTAAATACAATTTTCTCCTTTGCAAAAGACACTGTCCAGAGAATAAAAAGTCACAGACTCATAGAAAATGTTTGCAGAAGAAACATGTGGTAAGGGACTGTTATCCAAAATGCACAAATAACTCTTAAACTCAACTGTACAAAAATAACCCAGTATTTTAAAAGAGCCAAAGACCTTAACTGACATCCCACCACAGATGGCAAGAAAACATTGGAGAAAATGCTCCACAGCATGTGTCATCAGGGAAATGAAAACTACAAAATGTGACACCACTGAGCTATTAGAATGGCCAGAATGCAAAACACTGACATCACCAGATGCTGGAGAGGATGTGGAGCTTCAGGAACGCTCATTCATTGCTGGTGGGAACACAAACGATGCAAACTCTTGGAAAAGAGTTTGGGAGATTCTTGCAAAATTAAATATACTCTTATAATACAATTGAGCAATCACACTCCATGTATTTACCTAAAGGAGTTGGAAATGGGTCTACAAAAAAATCTGTACATAGATATTTATAGCAGATTTATTCATAATTTGCAAAACATGGAAGTAACCAAGATATTCTTCAAGAGGTGAATGAGTAAACAAACTGTGGTACATTAAGACAATACTATTCAGCACAAAAAGAAATGAACTATCAAGTCATTAAAAGATATGGAGGTCCCTAGCACTGGCGGGGCAGCAGGTGGCAGGGTGCTGAATGTAGAGGAAACTTAAGTTGCATATATCAAAGTGAAAGAAACCAACCAGAAAAGTCTACAAACTGTATGATTACATATGTGCCAATATAAGTGGCTAAACTATGGAGACAGCAAAAGGATCAGTGGTTGCCAAGGGTTGGGAGCAGGAGGGAATAGACGGAAAACAGAATTTCAGAGCAGTGAAACTACTGTATGATACTATAATAAATCCTGCTATTATATATTTTTTCATCTAGATATGTTATTGGACATTTGTTCAAATCCACAGAACATATTTAATTGCCTTTATAATGGGATTATGTGAGACCGTTAAGAGATAATTAGGACACTGAGCAGCAGCCTCATGAATAGATTAAAGCCATCATCATGGGAGTGGGTGAGTTATTGTAGGAATGGGTGAGTCATGATGGACGAATTTGACCCCTTTTTCTTTCACACGTGCGTGCTCTCCTGACATGCCTTCTACCATGTGGGTCAGCAAGAAGGCTCACATCAGAGACAGCCCCTCAATCTCGACCTTCCCAACCTCCAGAACCATAAGCCAAATAAACATCTATTATTTATAACTTACCCAGTCTCTAGCATTCTGTTTTAGTAACAGAAAATACACCATAACAGGTATTTTTTAAAAGACCAATATCCCTCATGAACAAATGCAAACATTCTAATAAAATAAATGCAAAGTTGCTAATTAAATACTCGCAAAACAAGTAGAAGTGTATACAAGGGAAAATGCATCATGATCAAGTGGATTTTGCCTTGAAAATCAAAATTAGTCCAAAACTCAAAAAATGTAATGCCTTATATTAAAGACAAGAAAACTCTCTTTCTCTCTCTGTTTTTTTTTTTTTGTTGTTGTTTTCTTTTGTTTTGTTTCTGCTTTGTTTTGTTCTGTTTTTGCTTGTTTGTTTGCTTTTTGTACCAAGGATTGTACCCAGAGGCACTTAACCACTGAGCCACACCCCCAGTCCTTTTTGTTTTCAATTTGGAGACTGGGTCTCCCTAAGTTGCTTACAATCTCATTAAATTGCTGGCACTGGCTTCAAATCTGCAATCCTCCTGCCTCAGCTTCCCAAGCTGCTGGGATTACAGGCATGCACCATCACACCCAACTAGAAAACTCATTTTTTTTTACCTTCACAATAGATGAAGAAAATATCAATCTGATAAGACACAAAATCTATTCTTGATGAAAACTCTTACCAAACTACTTCCCCTCAATTGTAAAAGAAATACAAGACTATTAAGATGAAAACTCATAAATATACTAGTGAACATGCAGTGTGTAAAGATCTTTAAATCAAATTATCCTAATTGAGGAGGAAAATTGATAATATTACACAAAAAACTTAAAAATACAGTTACTCTTTGCCCAGAAATTGCATATCAAAATTTTATTAAGGAATAATCCAGACTGGGTACAAGTGGCACACTCCTGGAATCCCAGCAGCTCCGGAGGCTGAGGTAGGAGGATCACAAGTTTAAAGCCAGCATCAGCAATTTAGCAAGGCCTTAAGCAATTTAGGGAGACTCTGTCTCAAAATGAAAAGCATAAAGGGCTGGGGATGTGGCCCAGTGATCAAGTGCCTCTGAATTCAATCCCCAATAACCTCCCAAAAAAAGAAGGAATTATTGGCAAATTTTGCTTTTATTTTAACCACTCCATGTGGTTTGATATTCTATAATGACCATCTGTTTATATATGTATCAAAACTTTATGACATGTATTATTTATGTATATTTTATGACAATTATATATGATGAGTGCTTAGAATTTTTTTTTTATTTTAAATGTATGTCTAATAACATATGATGCTCATCCTTTGACACAATCTCTGTCTATGGTCTGGGCAGTTCTCAAAACAATGGGATTTTAACTTCCATTGTCTGGATGTGTATTTGTATTAAGGAAGATAATAGCTAAAATGCTACTCGATTTCCTAGGAGATACAGATAATATAGCTACATAATGGGTTGTCACTAATATAAAAACCATGCATATGTTTTCAAATAAACTCCTGGAAAGTTTTGTTTATACTGCCCTGTGCGTCTGCAATTTTGTTTTTCAGATGTAAATATAGAATTCCCCATATTTCCATTTCCTGCTCAGACCCATGATCCTTAAATATGGCGCGTCTGTAAGAATGCTTTCTTAGCGGTTTTCTGCCATCCTGCATCTTTCACTTTCACATCATTCATGAATTTTCAAAGCACGCCTTCCATTGTTTCACTCTGATATGATAGGTTTTTTTTTAATATTTTTGTTAATTGTTGATGGACCTTTATTTTTTTTTTACTTATTTATATATGGTGCTGAAAATCAAATCCAGTGCCTCACCCATACTAGGTAAGCGCTCTACCACTGAGCGAGAACCCCAGCCCAATGATAGTTATTTTTTAATTACATTGTTTGAATTCCTTAGAAAATAAAGTCTCAAGATTCATTTTATTGGGCTGGGGGGATAGCTCAGTTGGTAGAGTGCTTGCCTTGCAAGTATAAGGCCCTGGGTTAAATTCCCAGCACCACAAAAAAAAAAAAAATTCATTTTATTTATTTTGCAGTAGAAAACAATTTTTGAATATTTTATCTTAATACTGTTGATTTATAAACTACATTTCATAAATCTTCACATAACCATTATTTTATTATTTAATATGATTAATAATGTTTGAAAAAGCTAGTATTTAGTGTTCCTAACAGAAAAACAAAATCTAAATCTACTAGAATCTGGAGTATTTCACTTTCTTCAAGAAACTACTTTGGCTATTAGTACCACTACACTGTATCATAATGAATTTTATTTGAAAATACAGTCATATTCCTGATTTTCTTCTTCATTAAGTCAATACATAATTTGCATAATTACCTCTAGTCCTTGGTAAAAAATATTATTCAGATATGATAAAAATTTTTCTAATTTTCTTTAAAATACTTATATTTTTATAATAGAAAACTACTATAAAAAGAAATCCTCAAAAATACTCAAAATCCAAAAGCTCTTTGACACAAACATTTAGACCATAACTTTTGAAGTACTGGAAAATCCACTGATTTGATATAAATAAATTGATATTTTAATAACATCCCCTATAAAAACAATCATGAAAAAATAATATCTAAACCAAACTCAAATTTTAAACTCAGACACAAAGTTGATAAATATTAGTAGTCTTGGTAGCCTTTTTAGGAGGGATCAACTTCCTTCCAAAGAGCACTGTAGATAAAAAAAAGTCTTGGACAATATTATTGACTCCATGACATCTGTAAGTGGTGTCAAATTATATTACATGTCAGCTCAAGCTCAGCCCACAGGAATGGTTTTCAAAAACTCTTCTCTGGTTTTCTGCATTCCCAGGGCCCTCCTAGACCAGAAAGACCCTCACTTCAATTCCCACAAACATACAACCTCCCACCAAAAGCAGTAAAGCAAATTTTCTATGTTCATCTTCCCAAGTCACACCCAATGATCTGAATTTATTGGAGGCCATGTCATGCTATATGAGGTGTACCAGAAAAATCAGTTCTTAAAGGTTTCTAATCATCTCAGAGATTCCAGGTTTTGGTGCTCAAGAGTATACATGTTCCACCAAAGTATGATATGATATTCGAGTTAATGCAAACACAAGATTTTATCACTTCTATTTAAGAATATGGAGAAGGATAAGAACTTCAGCCTGTCTGGTAGATGGTAACAGAGAGCAGTCAAATTATTAGATTTGCACTACAGAAAATCTCTCTGATGGCTTTGTGGGAGACTCAATGCCCAGAGATCAATTAAGAGGTATGGAATGAGAGACCTGAACCAAGGAAAGACTCTGAAAATGGAGAGAAAGGGACAAAAATATGCAATATTAAAAAGGATAAGGAATCAGGAGCTTAATTCAGTGGTGGGGCACTACTTCGCAAGAACAAAGTCCTAGGTTTTATTTCCAGTACCAAAAAGAAGAAGGAGAAGGAGGAAGAGGAGGAAGAGGAGAGGAGAACAGAAAGACAAAAGAAAATAGGGCCTATGTGGAATGCCAGCACAGTGGTGCCCACCTGCAGGGATCTCCAGTGCCACCTCAATCAGTGTCGTACTGGGTAAACCCATCTATCAGCAAGTAGAGATGCCTCGGTCTGCCATCACAGATTATCCCCAACCCAGATGCCACCATCTTTAGTTAGGGCAGCTCCCATTCTGGGACACCATATTATTCTTTCATGCATCAGGCTACTGAAAACTGGAAGGCTTGAATAGTATATTACAGTTTTATTTTAGGGTTTTTTTTATTATTCCTTTCTAAGTTTTTTATTATTTTTCTCACTCTATTTTCTTATCTGTTTCCTTAGAGTCTCTTTCTCTCTTTTCTCATGCTACCAACTTCTTTTAATATCACTTTCACTCTTCCTATGATCTAGTACCTCTATATACTCACTTGTTATCTCATTAACATTACATCCTACACCCCTCCTGATCCTCTTTGTCCACCATTAGAAATTGTAGACACTATTGGAAACCTATTGTTTTTGCTGTAGATAACAATTGAACTCATTGTCTCTGTTTATTATGACAATACTGTTAACGTCTTAATAGGGGCTATTTGGTTTAAGGCTCCATATTGTTTGTATTGAGTACTGGTAATGTTGATCTCCCCCTTAAAGGTGAAGTATTGGAAACCTGCAGGGACACTATAAACCTACAGGGGGGAAACTGTAATACCTCGGATCTGAACTGCTAGAGGGGAAGATACATGAACAACATGAAAAAACAAGGCAAGAAAGCACACCAAACAAACCAAGATGCTGGAATAATAGAATCCATTGACAGCATGGTAGAAGTCATGTCATAAAGGGAGTTTGGAAATTACATAATTAAAATGATCTGTGTGTAAAGGATGATATAAGAGAGCAAATACAGGCAATGAATGATCACTCCATTAAACAGTTAAAAGAGCATATACAGGAAGCAAAAGATCATTTCAACAAAGAGATATTCTGGGAAAAAAAAAAAACCAGAAATCCTTGAAATGAAGGAAACAATAAACCAAACTGAAAATTAACTAGAAAGCCTTACCAACAGAACAGGTCACATGGAAGACATAACCTTGAAAAGGAAGACAAAATATTTAATCTTAAAAATAAAGTTGACCACACAGAGAAGATGGTAAGAAATCATGAACAGAAACTCTAGGAATGATGGGATGACATGATAAGACCAAATTTAAGAATTATTGAAATTGAGGAAGGCACATAGATACAAACCAAAGGAATGAACAATCTATTCAATGAAATAATTTCAGAAAATTTCCCAAACCTGAAGAATGTAATGAAAAATCAAATACAAGAGGCTTACAGGACACCAAATGCACAAAATTACAACAGACCCACACCAAGTCACGTTATGATGAAAATGTTCAACATACAAAATAAAGATAGGATTTTAAAGACTGCAAGAGAAAAGTATCAGATTATATATAAGGGGAAACCAATACAGATATCACCAGATTTCTCAGTTCAGATCCTAAAAGCTAGAATGGCCTAGAACGGCATTCTTCAAGCACCAAAATAAGAAGGATGGCAATCAAGAATCTTATACTCAGCAAAACTAACCTTCAGATTTGATGACAAAATAAAAACCTTCCATGATAAATAAAAGTTAAAATAATTTACAAATAGAAAGGCTACACTACAGGACATTATCAGCAAAATATTCCATGAAAAGGAAATGAAAAACAACAATGAAAGTCAGCAAATGGAGGAATTACACTAAAGGAAAAGCCAATCAAAGGAAAAATCAAGTTAAAAACCAAAAATAAGCCAAAGTGACCAGGAATATAAATCATATTCATTAACATATGAATGTTAATGACCTAAATTCATTGATCAAAAGACACAGACTGGCAGATTGGATTAATTAAAAGACCCAACAAAATGCTGCCTTCAAGAGACTCATCTCATAAGAAAAGACATCAACAGACTGAAGGTGAAAGGATGGGGTAAAACATACGATGCACATGGACATAGTGAAAAAGCAGGGGTTTCCATCCTCATATCAGATAAAGTGGATTTCAAGCCAAAATTAGAAGGAATAAGGAAGTACATTTCATAATGCTTAAGGGAACCATAAATCAACAAGACATAACAATCATAAATATTTATGCCCTAAACAATGGAGCACCTGTATATGTCAAACAAACCCTTCTCAATTTCAGGAATCAAATAGACCACAATGCAATAATACTGGGTAACTTTAGCACACCTCTCTCACTACTGGATAGATCTTCCAAACAAAAACTGAACAAAGAAAACACTGACTTCAGTAACACAATCAATAACTTAGACTTAACAGATGTGTATAGAATATTCCATCTATCAATGGGCGAATACACTTTCTTTTCAGCAGCACATGGAACCTACTCAAAAATAGACCATATGTCATGCCACAAAGGTACTCTTAGCAAATACAAAAAAATAGATACTACCTTGGGTTCTATCAGATCATAATGGACTGAGAGTAGAAATCAATGATAAAATAAAAAATAGAAACTACTCCAACATCTGGAGACTAATAACACACTATTGAATGATTTATGGATAATAAGACATCAGAGGGGAAATAAAAAAAAATTTAGCAGTAAATGAGAACAAAGATACAACATATCAAAATCTTTGGGACACTATGAAAGTAGTACTAAGAGGAAACTTTGTTGCATGGAGTGCATTAATAAAAGAATAAAAAGTCAACAACTAAATGACCTGACATTACAGCTCAAAGTCCTAGAAAAAGAAGAACAGATCAACATTAAAAGTAGTAGAAGACAGAAAATAGTTTAAATCAATGAAATTGAAACAAAAGAAACAATTCAAAAAATGGACAAAACAAAAGGTTGGTTCTTTGAAAAAATAAAAAAAAATGATAAATCCTTCACCACACTAACAAAGACAAGGAGAGGAAAAACTCAAATTACTAAACTTCGTGATGAAAAAGGAAATATCACGACAGACACTATTGAAATAGAAAACATAATTACAAGCTATTTTGAAAATCTATACTCCAACAAAATATAAAACCTCAAAGACATTGCCAGGTTTCTAGAGACCTATGATCCACCCCAAACTGAATCAGGAGGACATACACAATTTAAACAGATCAGTTTCAAGAAATGAAACAGAAGATGACATCAAAAGCCTACCAACCAAGAAAAGCCTGGGAGCAGACAAATTCTCAGCTGAGTTCTACAAGACCATCAAATAAGAATTAACCAATGCTCCTCAAAGTGTTCCATGAAATAGAAAAGGAAGGAATCCTTCCAAACTCATTCTATGAAGCTAGTATCAGAGCTGGGGTGATAGCTCAGTAGGTAGAGTGCTTGCCTTGCAAGTACAGGGCCCTGGGTTCAAACCCCAGCACCGCAAAAAAACACGGACTTGAAGCTTGTATCACCTTGATACCAAACCCAGACAAAGGCACATCAAGGAAAGAAAACTTCAGATCAATATCCCTGATGAAAATAGATGCAAAAATTCTTAACAAAATTCATCAACATCTGGAAATCAATAAATGTAATCCACCACATCAACAGACTTAAAGATTAAGAATCATGATTATTTCAATAGATGTAGAAAAAGCATTTGATAAATATAGCACTCATTCATGATCAAAATACTAGATTAGGGATAGTAGGAACATATCTGAACATTGTAAAGGCTATCTATGCTAAGCCCACAGCCAACATCATTCTAAATGGAGAAAAATTGAAAGCATACCCTCTAAAAACTGGAAAAACACAGGATGCCCTCTGTCACCACTGCTATTCAACATCATCCTTGAAACTCTAGCCACAGCAATTAGACAGACCAAAGATATTAAAGGGATACGAATAGGAAAAGAAGAACTCAAACTATCACTATTTGCCGTCAACATGATTCTATGTTTAGAAGATCCAAAAAGTTCGACCAGAAAACTTCTAGAACCAATAAATGAATTCAACAAAGAAGCAGGATATAAAATTAACACTCATAAATCTAACGCATTTCTATTCATAAGTGATGAATACACTGCAAGAGAAATTAGGGAAACTACCCCATTCACAATAGCATCGAAAAAAATAAAATACTTGGGAATCAATCTAATAAAAGAGGTGAAAGACCTCTACAATGAGAACAACAGAACACTAAAGAAAGAAATGAAAGAAAACCTTAGAAGATGGAAAGAACTCTCATGTTCTCAGATAGGCATAATTAACATTGTCAAAATGGCCATACTACCAAAAGTGCTATACAAATTCAATGAAATTCCAATTAAAATCCCAATGACATACCTTATAGAAATAGAGAAAGCAATCATGAAATTCATCTGGAAGAACAAGAGACCCAGAATAGCCAATGCAATCCTGAATAGGAAGAGTAAAGCAGGAGGTATCACAATACCAGAACTTCAACTATACTACAGAGAAATAGTAACAACGACATGGTATTGGCACCAAAATAGACAGGTAGATCAATGGCACAGAATAAAGGACAAAAGATAACCTATCCAACAAATGATGCTGGGAAAACTGGAAATTCATATGTAACTAAATGAAATTAAACCTCTATCTCTCACCCTGTACAAAACTCAATTCAAAATGAAACAATAACAGAGACCCTGCACCTAATAGAAGAAAAAGTAGGCCCAAATCTTCATCATGCCAGATTAGGACCAGACTTCCTTAACACCACTCCCAAAGCACAAGAAATAAAAGCAGGAATCAATAAATGGGATGGATTTAAACTAAAAAGATTTTTCTCAGCAAAGGAAACAATCAACAATGTGAAGAGAGAGCCTAGAGAGTGGGAGAAAATCTTTTCCACACACACTTCAGATAGAGCACTAATCTCCAGAATCTATAAAGAACTCAAAATCCTTTACACCAAAAATACAAATAACTCAACCAATAAATGGGCTAAGGACTGAGCAGACATTTCACAGAAGATCTACAAGTGATCAACAGATATATGAAAAAATGTCCACTAAATCTAATAATTAGAGAATTGCAAATCAAAACTACCCTAAGATTTTATCTCACTCCAATTAGAATGGCTGTTATCAAGACTGCAAGCAACAATACATTTTGGCAAGGATGTGGGGGAAAAAGTTACACTTATACATTACTGACGGGGTTGCAAATTGGTGCAGACACTCTGGAAAGCAGTATGGAAATTCCTTAGAAAACTTCGAATTGAATAACAATTTGACCCAGTTATCCTACTTCTTGGTCTATATCCAAAACACTTAAAATTAGCATATTATAGTAATGTAGCCACATCAATGTTTATAGCAGCTCAATTCACAATAACTAGGTTGTGGAACCAATCTAGATGCCCTTCAACAGATGAATGGATAAAGAAATTGTGGTGTATATATACACAATGGAATATTACTCAGCCATAAAGAAGAATAAAATTATGGCATTTGCAGGTAAAAGGGTGGAGTTGGAGAATATCATGCTAAGGGAGATAAACCAATCCCAAATAAACCAAACGCTGAATGTTTTCTCTGATAAGTGGAGGATGATACATAACAAGGATGGGAGGGGGTAAGGGAAGAATGGAGGAAGGATGAATTGTGTAGAGGGAAATGAGGGGTGGGGAGGGGTAGGAGAAGGAGAGATTATTAGAATGAATGAGACCAACATCATTACCCTATGTGCACATATGATTACACAAGCAGTATGACTCTACCTCGTGTACATCCAGAGAAATGAAAAGTCTTACTCCATTTGTGTACAATGAATCAAGAACACTAAAATTAAAAAAGAAATTTAAAAAAAATTTAAAAACAAAGTAGGATTTTAGCAGATGGGAACAGAACCTAGGCATCTCCAAGGAGTATAACTTGAAAAGACTGAAAGCCTCACCAAACTGCGGTAGAAAAGCAGAAGAACTGGGTTTCTAAGGGAAGGTTACGAGTTTAATCAAAGTTATATATGGAATTTTTTTTCCAAATTACATTGTCTAGAGTTCAAGATAAAAGTCAAGACCGGTGACTTGAGAGGATATTTCAGAGGTAGGCAACAGGTCAGATGAAATATTTAATATATTACAACAAGAACTACAAAACAGAAGTGCTTACAAATTTATACAAGTTCAAGAGTATCTGATCTTTTTGCTGAGGTTCAGTTGCAAATCAGCGAAGGAAACTGGATAAAGATTAGTCAGAAACATCAATTTCAGCCTTCAACATTATTCTCCCCATCTTTTACTAAGAGTCTACAGTGTCTTTAGAAGCACTGCTACAAGTCCTCTGGAGCTCACAGATGGCAGACAAGGTTCCCAAACAGCTGGGTTGTAACCTACACTAGAATTGGGCACACGTAATACCTGTTCCTACTCATCTGGTAACACAGAGAGAACAGTAAAACATTCTCTTTGAATAATTATTTTTACTATTTATGAATAATGTATTTATTTTTAAAATAATGACATAGGCTGAGCACTATGGTATATACTTATAATCCCAGCAATTTAGGAGGCTAAGGCAGGAAGATTCAAGTTCAAGGCCAGCAACAACTTAGCAAGACCCTGTCTCAAAATAAAATTTTTAAGAGGGAAGAGAAAGTAGCTCAGTGATAGAGTGCTTGCCTAGCATTCACAGGCCCTGGGTTCAAGTACTGCAAAAAAAAAAAAAAAAACTATCATTATTATATAATATACTATATCGCATGAAATATTTAATGTGTTTATTACATATATATATATCTCTTAATTTATACACAGTTTCACCATAAATTTTCTTTTACAGTTTCTATGCTTTTTTTATTTAGTTGTAAACCTGATTCACATTAAATGAATTTTTGGGGGGTTTTTTATTCATAAATCAGTTTCTCCTCTTTTAGTTCCAAAATATTCAAGACATTTACAATCGCTTAATAGTCACATAGTTTTCTTTGTCTTATAAAAATAAATCGTTGCTTAGAAATTATCAGGGTAAAATATAATTATAATATACATTGAACGGGATGGAAATGTACATCTTCTGGCCTCAAAAAAATATTGATTAATAATATTAAAGTTTTCCTCAACTGTTTATGATTTACACTAAATTTCAGTTTTCAATTCTAACTAAATCTAAAAACCTTAGCACAAACTCGAGGTCAGTACGGGTGAATAAACTTAGATGATAAAAAGTCTCCAATTCTCAAAGTTCTCTGGTAATTATCTCAATTTTGTCTATTCCTCTCCATGTGTAAGCACACTGAGAAACTCAGAAGGTGTGCCTAGAGTTACACACGAGGATTGGAAGAGAGAGATCCTTTAGAATCAGTGTCAAAGAGAGGAACGGCCAACGTCAAGTATCAATGGGAAATGCGTCCGGGATGTGAGGTTTCAACCATCACCATCCCCAAAGTCTTCAATGACAGAAACTATCTCCAGGAACGAACTCGACGTTCCATAGCGGGGTTGACTCCTCCACAGCACAGACATATTTTTTTCTCTTCGTGGTGATGGGGATGGAACCCAGGGTCTCATGAACACTAGGTCGGTGCTCTACCTGAGCTCCTCCCCATTCCCTCTTCAATATTTTCAGAATCGTCAGAGTGGCAGTTCCCTGGGAAGAACAAACCATATCAGGATAGCCTGTCAGGAGACTTTTCATAGTGGATATTGAAACCTGAACTAAAATGAAGACTTGTGAATATTCAATTAAAGAGATTAATTTCCAGGAACAGTCACTATTAATCTGAATTTCTTGGACTGTGCATGAAAGAACTTTTCCTAAAACTTGCTAAAGCCTTAACAAAGAGTCTCCTCACTGCCACTTTCATCTCCTTATTTCTAAAGGTATAGATGATAGGATTCTTAAAAGGAGTGATAATGGCATCCAAGATAGCTAAAAATTTATCTATGGGTAAGGCAGGGAAGGGCCACACATAGACAATGATGCAAGGACCGAAGAAAAAGACCACCACAGTGATGTGAGCTGAGAGAGTGGAGAGGGCCCTGGCTGAACCACCCGAAGCGTGTTTATGAACCGTAACCAGGATGAAGACGTAAGAC
This sequence comes from Sciurus carolinensis, assembly GCF_902686445.1. Taxonomy (NCBI): domain Eukaryota; kingdom Metazoa; phylum Chordata; class Mammalia; order Rodentia; family Sciuridae; genus Sciurus; species Sciurus carolinensis. The sequence goes on along the minus strand of NC_062214.1, from coordinate 119,777,304 downwards.
ATGATCAGGATGATGAAGGTGCCCGTGGAGATGAATCCACTGTTGGCAGCGACCAGAAACTCCAGTCTGTAAGTGTCTGCACACACGAGTTTGATGAACCGAGGAAAGTCACAGTAGAAGCTATTCATTTTGTTGGTTTCACAAAAGGGCAAGTTTACAACAAAAGCCAGCTGGACCACAGAGTGGATGAGTCCGATGGCTCAGGCCACAGCCAGGAGAGAAGTGCACGTTCTCAGGCTCATGCTGTCAGGTAGTGGAGGGGCTTGCAGATGGCCACGTAGCGGTCGTAGGCCATGACGGTCAGCAGCACCATCTCTGTCCCTCCCACGGTGTGAATGAAGAACATCTGTGTGATGCAGCCTTTCAAGGAGATGGCTCTGTGCTTTCTGAAGAGGTCATAAATCTTCTTTGGAGTGGCGATGCTGGACACGCCTGTATCGATGAAGGAGAGATTGGCCAGCAAGAAGTACATTGGGGAGTGTAGGTGACGGTCTGAAATGATCGTGAGCACAATGAGAAGGTTTCCCAGCATACTTGCTACATAAAATGTCGTGAAGAACAGAAAAAGGAGAATCTGAATTTCCCAAGAACTGGTGAGTCCCAGCAACACAAATTCAGACACCACTGAGTGATTTCCTCCATCCATCAATTTCAAGTGCAAGGATGACCCTGCAGTTACTGTTACCTGAGGAGCACACGAGGAGGGGGAAAGTTTTCAAGTCGAAAAGGACATCCTGGCTATGGAGTAATGACCCAGGTGTCAAAAACTGAAGGTCACCTTACCATTGTACAGTGAAGAGTTTATACTGTGCTTGGGTCACAGAGAACTAACCCCAGAAACTTTTCCATGCCTAAATCATTGGAATCATGTTCTCACACAACCTCAGATTTAGTTTGGGCTTTATGGTACATCTAGAAGGGGAATACGTAAACAAAGCACCAAAAATTTTTAAGGAGTGGTATACCAGAAGTACAGAAACTTATACTCCCTAATTTCTACATGAAAAAAATCTCACAGAACAGGAAACACGTTGAAATGGAAAAGCTACTTATCTTTTTCTATTGTACACAGCCACCTTACAACATTCTGAAGTTGTTTAGTGATATGTCTTGGGTTTTCTAGGTTTATAATCATGTGTCATCAACAAAAGAGGTAACCTTTTCTTCTTAAAATTTTGCTGGTATAAGATTGTATTCATACATTACCCCTTGCTGACATGGAAGTCCTAGCATAGTTTTCTATTCTTTTCATGGCCACTATCCCTTTTCCAGTGACACATTGCTCTATTCTTTTTTAATATAATAACAGTATTTTCCTTACCAATATGTTCCATTCCCTTCCTACTTATCCCCAACAATTAAGATGAAATCTTTAAAATACTTTTCTCCACTTCTGCTCCCGTGTCCCCCCATTTAAATTAAGTCAGTTCCTTCTTGTGCTTCTGGAACAACTACTGGCTTTACATATCATGCCTCCTGATTCTATCCCCCTTATTTTATTTTCTTTAATTTTTTTCCATTTCATTATCTTTATCTACATACCTTGAGATACCCAATGAACCTCATCTTCCAGCCTCAGATTTGAATTTCAGAAAAAATCCTCCCCTTTCAAAATTTGATTCTTGAATTTTTCAGCTCATGATTAGACCCATAAATTATAAATTTGTCTAAATTAAAAATGTTCATATTGTCTCACACATAACTGCAACTAAGACAATTTCTTCAAGTTTTGTCCTACCATAAATGCCAATCTTTATTTTTTTATCCTTTTTAATAATCATTTCCTTCAAAATAGAAATATCAAAGTTTATAACATTAATTTCCTTTTCTCCTAAAAACTTATGAACTCTAAAAATCTTTCATCTCTTTGTTGTAGAATAGCCATAAACAGTGATCTATATTTTACAGATTTGAAAATGAGGACTCAAGGAGTTTAAATGAATTGCTTAATGTTGCATAGCTAGGTATTAAATTCAAGTCTAATTCTTCCAATTGTTAAAAAATGAAAGTAAATTTTAAAAGCATTTGAAGAAAATGTCACAATTCTACTAGTTGCTATCTTTCTATGAAGAGACTATGGGTTTTCTCTTTTTTCCACTTTAGTTTTATAAATTTTCTATTTGAGCACATCTATTTCTCCTTAGAGAAAAACATTCAAGAACAGGTTGACTCCAGATTTCAGGCATTCTTTATTAACTACTCTGTTAAACCCTGATGACCTAATGTCAAAGATAATTTTCAAGGACCCATCAAAGCAACTTTTACTATCAGAGCACTCGACAGAATTTCATAGAAGGTAAAGTGAGTTTGGGGGTGTCTAATATTTTATTGACAGAACTCCTTCCTCTCTTATCACAGTGCATCTACTCCTGCTCAGTTTTCACCATCTTCATACCCCACTCTTCTGTCCAAACCTCCTCTGCCATTCTCTCATTTATCTGGCCTCCTCTAATTCCTATCCTCCTGATTGATCCCTCCCAGACACTTGCAAATAAATCATTTCACGCTAAGTCAGCAGACACTTGAGTCTGTATCAATTCAACTCTCATCTATTTTTACTTTGGTTGTATGTGCTCCTGTCTGTACTATGCTTTCTGCCACAGCTTCCCACTCTCCCCCAATCTCCCTGCACACCACAGAAAGGGACATCAACACCTTAGCACCACATCTCTGAAACTACCTCTACATTATCTTAGCTACCTGTGGAAAAGTTTTCACCCCCTCAGTTTACTCTACTTCACTGTCCATTTCACCTGGGTCACACAGAAAAGTGAGAAAAAGAAGAAAAATGACTGACTTATGTCTAAACACCAGTTGTGATTCTTGCTCAAAGATGCAAATGTCAGTCCAGTCCACAGACAGCTAGTGAGAACCAGAACTCATCCTGGGTCAGACCAACGAACCTAATCTATTCTCCTCAAGTGTAGATCAATATCCTCAAAATTTGGGGAAAAGATAAAAAGCTTCAATTATATGAGAGTTACAATTCCTAAAGAGAAAAACAGGAATTAGTTTGAGTGATGCTGAGAACTTAGTTACAGAAATTGAGAGTTTGTAAAACACAGAAACTGAAACTATAATTGGACATTTATCTACTGTGAAAAACAAATAGGAAATATACAATAGAGAAGTAGAAAGGAATGTGGGAGAGAAAACATGAAAATGTCATGCTTTTTCCTCCTCCTGGAGCAGCTGCTTCTGTTCAATGTTCTGCCCTACACTCAGAATCCAGTTTAGTGTCTTCTCCAACATCTACCAACATCACTAACAAAAGTTATAGGTACTCACTCTGGTACTCTTCTCCATGCTTTGCCCAGAACATATAGATAACAAATATGTCAAAAAAATTATTAAATTGTGGCTTAAATTTAAAAGGGAGATAATTACTGAACAATAGTTGAAGGCAGAGCCAAAGACAGGTTGGATTCACGTCTAGTCAGCTCAACTGTAAAGAATTTGTTTTACATACATTTTACGTGATAGCACTTGAAGTAGGAGCTTTCTAGACTTCAAGGAGGATAAATTGACATTCTGACTGAGACTGTAGCCTTTTCAAAAACAATGAACCTTACTTTGTTTTTCTCAAGTAAAAAAATTCTAATTAGCAACCTTGACTATTGGTGACCAAATAGCACTGAGTCTGGGGAATAGTCCATCCTCCCTTGATTGAATTTTCCTGGGAATTATACCTCAGAGTCCACACTTATTTTTACCTAGGGAATAAAAAGGACAAAAGAAGAGAAGGGGTTGGAGAAGCATCGTCCATGCGCCAGATGTAATGGTACCTAGATGAATGGAAGAAGTATTTTGCTTCAAAATGAGTCAACAGAAGTAGCTGATGAGAAATGGAATACCTCCTTCAACGTATTAAATCAAGAGCACTACACCAGGCTCAGGAGCCTGAGACAGTACAAAGCCAGCTTCAGCAATTTACCAAGGCACTAAGCAACTTAGTGAGACCCTATCTCTAAAAAGAAGATTAAAAAGGCTGGAGATGTGGCTCAGTGGTTAAGCAACATTGGGTTCAATCCTCAGTACAAAAAAAAAAAAAAGTACTATACTTTTTTTTTCACTATCCTACAATCTTTCCCTCCAATTCTGTTGTTGGTTTCATTCTTCAGGGATTATTGTCTCATGTTAACTCTTACTAGGAATGGCAGTTGATCAGCTCAAGACCACCCAACACATTTGGAAATTTTTGTTTATTTGTCTTTGGTGCTGGGATTGAACACAGGACCTCCTGCAAGCTAGGCAAGCACTCTATCACTGAGCTACATCTAAATAATTTGTGTTTTAAACAACGACATTTTTACATGCTTAGAACAGAACTTGAGGGGTGTAAAAGCGTACAGGAACTTCAATGGAAATGTATATATAAGAAAAAAAAATCATCTAACTTTCCAAGATGAGAAGTCAGGAAAACAGCAGATTCAATTAAATGAAGGAAGATAGATGAGAGCGAAATCATGCTGGGCATGGTGGTGTACTCCTTAGCTACTCAGGAAGCTGAGGCAGAAGGATTACAAATTCAAGGCCAGTCTCAGCAACTCAGCAAGAATCTCAGCAACCTAGGAGACCCTGTCTTGAAATAAAAAATAAAAAGGGGTATGGATATAGCTCAGTGGTAAACTACCCCTAGCTTAAATCCCTTGTACCAAAAAAAAAGTTCATAACAGGACTGTTTATATCTCAAAATTGGAAATAACTTAAATGTCCAGCAATGAACTACTGACTAAAGCAATGTATCTTCAGCCATAAAAGAGATTATCAGATAGCCACCAAGAATTACATGCCAGCACATTTTTCATCATGAAAAGATTTACATATCACATTTTAAAATGATCAAGGTTATTGCAGAAATATGCAATAATATTTTGTACAATACAATTTTTAGATACATGAAAGAAGATGCAAGGAATATACCAAGAATTTAACAGCTATATATTTGAATGAAATGACTTTCAGTCAACATTTCCTTTTCTTCTCATGCTTAACTGTAAGTAACTTAAAAACATACCTTAGACAACAATTTGTTGACTCTTTTTTATTTTTATTGTAAACAAATGGGATACATGTTGTTTCTCTGTACATGGAGTAAAGGTGTACCATTTGTGTAATCATAAATTTACAGAGGGTAATGTTGTTTGATTCATTCTGTTATTTTTCCCTTCCCCCCACCCCTCCCACTCCTCTTTTCCCTCTATACAGTCCTTCCTTCCTCCATTCTTGCCCCCCTCCCACCCCCCATTATGTGTCATCATCCACTTACCAGCGAGATCATTCGTCCTTTAGTTTTTTTGAGATTGGCTTATCTCACTTAGCATGATATTCTCCAATTCAATTTGTTGACTCTTAAAGAAAGTGTATTTTCCCACCACTTGAGATGCAGAAGGAAAAAGTTGCTCCTTTATTCCACTTAGCTTTTATTTACCCTTGCTGTTTATATAATAAAAAATAATTATTGACTTCCTCCTCTAGACCAGGCACCCCTCCAGGTACAAATGAACAAGAAATCAGTTTCTGCCTTATGGAGCACACAATCCTGCAGAGAAAATATAATTAACAAAATATTAAGAAGCAATCTGTCCAATACAAACATTAAACCAAGTACATAATAAAGACTGGAGTAGAGCGGCAAGAGGGAACTACTTTAGAAAGGAGCCTTCCTTGGAGTTGACACTCAGGCAAAACCTGAATGATGAGGAGACAGCCCTGCATACATCTGTGTGACGTGCTCTATGGGCAGAGGGAAGAGTCAGCATACATGCCTCAGGAGACACAAGCTTGATATGTCCAAGTAACAGTTTAGGGGCCATGCATAGCAAGGAGGAAGAAAGTGTTAAAAAAAAAAAAAAAAAAAAAAAAAAAAAAAACAGAAGTTCATGAGGCATGGTAGTTCACACCTGTCTGTAATCCCAGCAGCTCTGGAGACTGAGGCAAGAGGATTGCAAGTTCAAAGTCAGCCTCAGAAACTTAGTGAGACCCTAAGCAACTTAGGGAGACCCTGTCTCA
>NC_062214.1:119031405-119111560 GCF_902686445.1 Sciurus carolinensis | reverse complement strand
TTATGGAAAGCAGCGAGATCGTCAGTTAGATGGAAATTTATGATAAAGAGGAAGAGCTGGCAAAACGGGAGTTTGTTTAAATGTTTAAACCTTTTTTATTGGTGCATTATGATTATAAATAATAGTGGGATTCATTAAGACATATTTTTACATGCTAAATGTGCCATCTTAAAAGCTCCAGAGCCCAAAAATATTTTCTATTAGGACTAGAGTAGTATTCCTTTAGCTTAACACATCACAGGCCCTAGACTTACATGCTAAAGGTTAAGCTATGACACACAGATAAGTAAGTTAGCAGATGGCTTTCCTCAGCTGAGATTTTACCCATGCAAGATGTAAGAATTCTCTAATTCGGGTGTGTGATTCCTTTCAAGCCTGAGTCATTACCTGCAGAGGATTAGCTTGGATGGGTTGCCGCTAGTGACAGGTTATGAGCAGAAGGGCTGTCATTCGTTTGACAGGAATGACAACTAGAACTAAGAAAAGGAGAAGTGGAACTGAACATAAATTTTAACCACTTTATAATCCCTTAAAGAACAAAGAGAAAATAATACAAATAGGAAATACTGGCATACCTGGAAACTTGCTCAGCTCTTGTCTTTGAGTCTTCAGAACTTGTGAGTACTAAGTATCCATCTCTGGGAGACAGTCTCTGAATGGCTTCCAGAGGGAGATGCTGGGCTATGAGCACTTGGTTACTTTAAGGCATCCCGCACCCTCACGAAAGAGTGCATCCCCTCCTAAGATCATTACCAGCAGGGGTGATGCTACTCTGAGATTTCTAGTTCTGTCTTCATTGGTATGGAATTGGGCAACATTTTATAACTGCTTCATGAAAACTTTATATTTTAAATTGGGGGTAAAAAAAAAGAGATGTTCATTATCCCTAATTAATAATTAAGCTAAAAGAAAACAAAATTATATCCTGACTCAGTTCCTTTCTTTTGTTTTTTCATCCAGGACATGTCAGTTCTTCCCCAATTAACTAGGTTTTAAAATTCATTTATTTCCTGGATTACCTACTTTTTATTAACTTAATAATACAAAAGCTCTCCTTTGCCAAAAGAAAATCTTTCATCCTTTTAATTCATCCTCCATGGGTACAAAGAAGTTGCCAGCAACTCTCTCAGATATTTATCTGAGAGATATTTATCTGAGTTTAATATCATTAAACTTGATAAAATCAAATAAAGATCACTCCTCTGTAACCTCCAGTTTTATTTATCTCAGTCCCCTTAGGTTTTTTTCATAGGATCCATCTTCTCTCCCTTTGTCACTCTTGCCTATTCACCCCATTTCACCACCAAACCTCTCATTGAATTGACCTAGAAAAAAATTATAATAAATGTTTTAAAAACATAAACAAGAACCAGAAGATTGAAATCCTGGCTGTTAAACCCTGCACTTATAGTTTCCAACTTTTTTTCTCCATTTTTTCATCACCTAATTTTAACTAATACTACATTATTTTACTTTGGGGTGAGTTAGGTCCCTCAATGTTTTTCTTCTAAGCAAGTTTTCAGTCACTCTTTCTCCATCTTGATTTTATTTTTTAAAATTGTACTTGTCGATAGTACTTCATGAACTTTCTCCTCTTTATGTCTTAGCTCTCCTCTAAAGGAAAGCAAAGCAGACAACAAGCTTGTTAGGAAGACGATAAGCATATTTGTCCTTATGTTCAATGCTAATATGATTTCCTAAAGATCCCTGGTATGGTTAACAACTTAACCTTCATCCTCGTCCTATCCTGAACCAAGACATGGGGACTTCCCCTCTGCCACAAACCATCAGCTGCACCTTTGGATCTCCAAATCACTTCCAAATCCGAGTTTAAAATCAAGCTTACTTCTCATATCCACAATTGTTCATATTTATTTTTCTGCTCTGATTATCATCTTGCCCACCTCCACCACCAACTGCTTCTGCCTGCCCCCAACTTAGTTGATGTGTGCAAAGAGTAAGCTGTTACCTGAGTCTTCCTTAGTACTGAAGTTAAAATAGTTTAACATCTTCCTGTCTTGAGCATGCCATGCGTTCTTCACAGCTCTTCATGGACTGTTATCTCAATGACATGAAGTGTATCAAATGTATAAATGAAAAATTGCTCATTAACCGCACTGGAGGCCAGTGACCAAACAAAGCCATAATGACCCGGTACTGCAAAACTAAAGTCAATTAGTCAAGGAAATTGTCTCCTAAAAATGTATTCACATGATCAAGGCAACAAGGGGAAATGCTGATAATGGGTCACAGGAGGGGAAGATGACTCTGGAATCTTTAAAAAAAAATCAATCTCTACCACTTTCTTTGCCAGTTTAAGTCTTTGCATAATGAATTAAAACATCTCCAGGTAATCTGATTATATTCATTTCCCAAGAGATTTATAGAAATCATGTGAAGCATCCTCACAAATGTCAATTTTCTCTATGCATAAATAAACTAAACAAGTGAAAGAATAAATTACCAAAAAGTTAACTTAAAACTATCTTGTGACTTTTATTTAATTATAAACTTTACAATTGTCATAAGCATTTTGAATATGCAGGCTTTATCTAACTCATATTCACTTCGAAAGAAATTTATGCAGTTTCCTGCAGTCAAAGGAACCTAACATAGTTGATGAATTTAACAAAGGGATCCGGTTGTCAAAATAATTCCATTGTCCCTTGATTATTCTTGTCATTTGGAAACAGAAATAATATAAATAAAGGTTGACTTTCTAAATATTAAAAGGAAGTTACAGGACTTATTCTTTTTTATTTTTTATTGACATAATAATTTTTCATCCTTATGGGGCACAATATAATGTCTTAATACATTTATATGTGGTGTAAGGATCAACTCAAAGTATTTAGGTTATCCATCACCTTAAACATTTATCACTGCTTCATGTTCAGAGGATTAAGGTAATCATATTTTTCTATTGAGGTCTCATTATATGCGTTGATTTATAAAGTGCTCTCTTTCACTCTTTCTCTTTTTTTTTTTTTTTTTTTACTTGTTTGTTATCCTCAATCTCATTGCCCATTACCAATCCCTTTCTCTCAAAGATAACCAGTCTGGTGTTTTAAAAGTATGCCCTATTGTCTTGTGTGTTATTATGAGACATGTATTGTTTTGTATTGATGTACATATACAATAATCTTATTCATCTCATTTGAATTCTTTTTTTCCTCTTAGTCCATGTTGCTCTGTGTAAACCACTACTAAATAGCACTCCAAGGTGGGTCTGCATCCCTTGTACATGTCTGATTACCCACATTACCTCCAAGTTTTTCATGGTCACTGCAATATGATTGTGGAAGAATTGGATGACTGCCTCCAACTTCAGCCCACACATCCCAGTAATGTTACTATTGTTTCCTGGAGCACACCAGGAAAATAATACTTGTCAAAATTCTTAAACATTTATACGCTGGTTAGAATAGTCACTTTCATGAGTCCCTTAGAGTTTCACCTATCCCCAAGTTCTTTTCCCAAAAGTCCTTATGAGTCAACAAATAAAAGTTAGTGCCTAGAACAGCAGGAGTTCTCAGGATGGCTCCAACACTAGCCAGCATCTGTTCTGAGAGGTCCTTGTCTGTTCGTGCCATTGTCTCCTCTTTTGCATATCACACTTGCTCTATAATAAAAGCAAAACTGCAATGATTACCTTCATGAATGTCTCCCTGAGGATCCGCAGTGACTACTGTTGTGTATTTCAGAGCACTAGGAGGCATTGACCCTTTGAACCAGTAATCATTATTTTATTAATCACTATTTTATCACATAGAAACAATAATATGAATAATGCAAATGACTGATCTAAATTGGTGATCAAATTCCAGCCTTAGAAATAATATCATGGGGGGAAAAATCATCTTCCTCCCCCATTGTCCTTAATCCCAGTGTAAGGGCACAGAGAGCAGTCATTAATTCATCCATGTGACCATGCTAATACTTACAGGCAAAAGATTTGTGACAGAGTAAGCAAATGCCCATTCAAATAGAATTAGGCTCGAGGGTCTGGGCAAAATATAGGGGGACCAGGAACTGGCCAAGGTGATTACAGAGCCAAAGATACTTCAGTAAGGATTTCTGGGGGAAACTAACAGTCAATAGTCAAGAGATTCAAGTATCAATTCTAAAGGCATGAAACTAGGAAACTCAAAAAGAGAAAGGCCAAGAGTTCCATCTGGATAGGAGCAAAAAGTAACTGAGTCAAAGAAGAAGCAAGAGAAGAGGATCAGGAGCATTCTTGTATCCAGTGTGCCTGCCTTTACAATCAGACCAAAGAGGGTTGGAGTAGAAATAAACCCTTGTTTATACCCCAAGAAATATCTAAGTGATAGATGCAGAAATAATAATGAACCTTCATCAAACTCAAAAGTAACCTGTGGGGAGAAGGACTACTTACCAGGAAGAAAGAATGCAGATGCCATAAGTAACACCTAAGAAGTCACCTCACTTTTGTAAGATCGGATAATAACTCAACAGGGCAACTTTACATTGCTAGTGATTTCATGTGGATATTATTTCCCAAAATCATGTGATAAGAAGCTCTCTTTACCTCTTGGGCCTTCCTTACAAAAACTCAGAATTCATGTTTAAGGAAAACTTCAGACAAACTCAAAATAAGGGACATCCTACAAAATACCCAACTAATATTCTTCAAAAGTATCACAGTCATGAAAAACAAAATAAGACTAAGAAACTCTCAAAACCAGAGGAGACTAAGAAGACATGATAACTACATATAATGTGATATTCAGGATTGAATTTTGGAATAGAAAACAGACATTAAAGGAAAACTGGTAAAATCTGAATAGAGTCTTGACTTTGGTTAACAGTAATGTATCAGGGTTACTTTCTCAGTTTGAGGAAAAAGTAAAATGATAACGTTAGGGGAATCCACTCTACCAATGTTAAGGAATGTTCCTACTATCCCTATTTTTTCTAGTGTTTTGAGCATGAAGGGATGCTGTATTTTATCAAATACTTTTTCTGCATTTATTGAAATAATCATGTGATTCTTAACTTTAAGTTTGTTGATATGGTGAATGACACTTATTGATTTCCAGATGTTGAACCAACCTTGCATCCCTGGGATAAAACCCACTTGATCGTGGTGCACTATCATTTTAATATATTTTTGTATGCGATTTGCTAAAATTTTGTTGAGAATTTTTGCATCGATGTTCATTCAGGATATTGGTATGAAATTTTCTTTCCTCGATGTGTCTCTGTCTGGTTTAGGTATCAGAGTGATATTGGCTTCATAGAATGAGTTTGGGAGGGTTCCCTCCTCTTCTATTTCATGGAATACTTTGAGGAGTATTGGAATGAGCTCTTCTTTAAAGGTTTTGTAGAACTCAGCTGAGAACCCATCTGGTCCCGGACTTTTCTTTGTTGGTAGGCTTTTGATGACCTCTTCTATTTCATTGCTTGAAATTGATTTATTTAAGTTGTGTATGTCCTCCTTGTTCAGTTTAGGTAATTCATATGTCTCTAGAAACTTGTTGATGTCTTCGAGGTTTTCTGTTTTGTTGGAATATAGTTTTTCAAAATAGTTTCTAATTATGTTTTGTATTTCACTCGTGTCTGTAGTGATATTTCCATGTTCATTCCAAATTTTAGTAATTTGAGCTTTTTCCCTCTTTCTCTTTGTTAGTGTGGCCAAGGGTTTATCAATTTTGTTTATTTTTTCAAAGAACCAACTATTTATTTTGTTAATTTTTCCTATTGTTTCTTTTGTTTCAATTTCGTTGATTTCGGCTCTGATTTTAACTATTTCCTGTCTTCTGCTACTTTTGGTGTTGATCTGCTCTTCTTTTTCTAGGGCTTTGTGTTGCTCTGCTCTTCTTTTTCTAGGGCTTTGAGTTGTAGTGTTAAGTTGTTTATTTGTTGATTTTTATATTTTTTGTTGAATGCGCCCCATGAAATAAATCTTCCTCTAAGTACTGCTTTCATAGTGTCCCAGAGATTTTGATATGATGTGTCTTTGTTCTCATTTACTTCTAAGAATTTTTTTATTTCCCTCCTGATGTCTTCTGTTATCCATTCATCATATAATAGCATATTATTTAATCTCCAGGTATTGGAGAAGTTTGTGTTTTTTATTCTGTCATTTATTTCTAATTTCAATCCATTATGATCTGATGGAATACAAGGTAGTATCTCTATCTTCTTGTATTTGCTAACAGTAGCTTTGTGGCATAAAATATGGTCTATTTTAGAGAAGGATCCTAGTGCTGCTAAGAAGAAAGTGTATTCGTTCTTGGTTGGATGGTATATTCTATATATGTCCTTTAAGTCTAAATTGTTGATAGTGTTATTGAGATCTATGATTTCTTTATTCAATTTTTGTTTGGAAGATCTATCCAGTGGTGAGAGAGGTGTGTTAAAATCGCCTAGTATTATTGTGTTGTGGTCTATTTGATTTCTGGAATTGAGAAGGATTTGTTTGACGTACATGGATGAGCCAATGTTCGGGGCATAGATATTTATGATTGTTATGTCTTGTTGATTTATGCTTCCCTTAAGCAGTATGTAATGTTCTTCTTTATCCCTTCTGACTAGTTTTGGCTTGAAGTCCACATTATCTGAAATGAGGATGGATACTCCAGCTTTTTTGCTGTGTCCATGTGCATGGTATGTTTTTTCCCATCCTTTCACCTTTAGTCTATGGGTATCTCTTTCTATGAGGTGAGTCTCTTGCAGACAACATATTGTTGGATCTTTCTTTTTAATCCAATCTGCCAGTCTATGTCTTTTGATTGATGAGTTCAGGCCATTAACATTCAGGGTTATTATTGTGATATGATTTGTATTCCCAGTCATTTGACTCATTTTGTTTTTTGACATGATTGGTTTCTCCTTTATTTGGCTATTCCTTTAGGCTAGTTCCTCCCGTTGCTGATTTGCATCATTGTTTTTCATCTCTTCCTCATGGAATATTTTGCTGAGAATGTTCTGTAATGCCGACTTTCTTTTTGTAAATTCCTTTAGCTTTTGTTTATCATGGAAGGATCTTATTTCATCGTCAAATCTGAAAGTAAGTTTTGCTGGGTATAAGATTCTTGGTTGGCATCCATTTTCTTTCAGGGCTTGGTAAATGTTGTTCCAGCTCTTCTAGCTTTTAGGATCTGGATTGAAAAATCTGCTGATATACGTATTGGTTTCCTCCTGAATGTAATTTGATTCTTTTCTCTTGTGGCCTTTAAAATTCTATCTTTATTTTGTATGTTAGGTATTTTCATAATAATGTGCCTTGGTGTGGGTCTGTTGTAATTTTGTATATTTGGAGTCCTATAAGCCTTTTGTACCTGGTTTTCCATTTCATTCTTCAGATTTGGGAAATTTTCTGATATTATTTCATTGAATAGATTGTTCATTCCTTTGGTTTGTTTCTCTGTACCTTCCTCAATCCCAATAATTCTTAAATTTGGCCTTTTCATGATATCCCATAATTCTTGTAGATTCTGTTCATGATTTCTTACCATCTTCTCTGTTTGGTCAACTTTGTTTTCAAGATTAAATATTTTGTCCTCAATGTCTGAGGTTCTGTCTTCCAGGTGTTCTATCCTATTGGTTATGCTTTCTATGGACTTTTTAACTTGGTTTATTGTTTCTTTCATTTCAAGGATTTCTGTTTGTTTTTTTTTTTTTCAGGTATCTCTAACTCTTTATTGAAATGATCTCTTGTTTCCCATATTTGATCTTTTAACTGTTGATTGGTGCGATCATTTAATGCCTGCACTTGCTCTTTCATCTCCTTCAATGCCTGCATTTGCTCTTTCATCTCCTTGTTTGCTTCCCTGATTGTTTTAATTATGTACATTCTGAACTCCCTTTCTGACATTTCTTCTGCTGTGCTGTCATTGGGTTTTATTGATATAGTATCTAGGTTTGTTTGGGACATTTTCTTCCCTTGTTTTCTCATATTGGTCAGATATCAGTGGCACTCTGAGATAGTGCATATTTCCTTTTTGGCTTATAGTGTCCCTGTAGATTTCCAGTATATCACCTCCCAGCCTTCAGTAGCCTGAAGTCTTGGAGGAACTTGATAATGCAGTGCTTCTGAAGAAAGCTGCCCCATCCCGATACTGGTTCCAGGGCTGGGGGCTGGCTCTATGTGGAAAAGCTCTTACTGGGCGGGTCTGCTCCAAGGAGCTGGCTGTAGATTACGCCTACCGCAGGAGGGAGCAGGGCTGCTTGGGGAAGTCTCTGGCTGCCCTGCCCTGGTCCCAGAAGCTGCCTGCAGGCCAGGGCCTGCCTCTGTTTTCTAGTGTTTTGAACAGGAATTTGACAAAGCCTTTTGTCAAATGCTTTTTCTGCATTTATTGAGGTAATCATGTGAATCTTTTCTTTCAGTCTATTGACGTCGTGAATTACATTTATTGATTTCCATATGTTGAATCAACCTTGTAACCCTGGGAGAAAACCCACTTGGTCATGGTGCACTCTCTTTTTAATGTGTCCATGTATGCAATTTGCTAGTATTTGAGAAATTTTTCATTCATGTTCATCAAGGATATTCGTCTGAAATTTTCTTTCCTTGATGTGTCTTTGTCTGGTTTTGTTATCAGGATGATATGGGTTTCATAGAGTAAGTTTGGAAGAGTTCCTTCCTTTTCTTCATGGAAACAGAAGAAGCAGCAATGAAACTCATCTGGAAAAACAGGAGGCTCCCATAGTCAAAATCCTTACCAAGAAAAGCAAAGCAGGAGGTATTACAATATCAGAACTAAAATTACACTACAGAGCTATAGTAACAAACAGCATAGTATTGGCACCAGAACAGGCAAGAAGGCCAATGGAACAGAATAGAAGACACAGAGACAAATCCACAAAAATACAGTTACCTCATACTAGACAAAAGCACCAATAACATACATTGGAGAAAAAGATAGCCTCTTCAACAGGTGCTGGGATAACTGGAAATTCATATATAGTAGAGTGAAATTTAATCCCTACCTCACCCTGCAGAAAACATAGCTCAAAGTGGATCAAGGACCTAGGTATTAGACCAGAAACCCTGCACATACTAGAAGAAAAGGTAGGCCCAACACTCCAACATATTGGCTCAGGAACTGATTTTCTTAATAAGACCCCAAAGCACAAGAATTAGAATCAATAATTGATAAAAGGGATGGTGCCAGACTACAAAACTTCACAGCAAAGAAAACAGTCAGGAGTGTGAGGAGAGAGCCTACAGAATGGGAGAAAATCTTTATCACTTGCACCTCAGATAGAGCATTAATCTCCAAGATATATAAATAACTCCAAGAACAACATCCAAAGAAAACCAAATAACCCAATCAATACAAGGGTAAAAGAACTGAACAGTCACTTCACAGAAGAAGAAATTCAAATGGTCAATAAACACATGAAAAAAATGTTGAAACTGGGCCCCGTGGCTTGGGATGCTGAGGCAAGAGGATTGCTAGTTCAAAGCTAATCTCAGCAAAAGTGAGGCTCTAAGCAACTCATGAGACGCTGTCTCTAAATCAAATACAAAATAGGACTGGGGATGTGGTTCAGTGGTCTAGTGCCCCTGAGTTCAAACCCTGGTACCCACCTCCCCCTCAAATAATGTTGAACATCTCTAATAATTAAAGAAATGCAAATTAAAAACTACACTCAGGGACGACCCTCGACCGTGACCATGAACAATGACCACCCAGTCTTGGTGCCCTTGCCGTGATTCCCCAGGGTCTTTTGAGGCTGGTGCAGACAACTTGAATTAACCCTGAGGGCATGGCCACCATCCCTTCCTGAGGCACCTGCAGGAGAATGGAGGCTCTTTGACAGGTACCTCCCTTTTATTGAGATACTGAGAATGGGAGGTCTGGGTGGTGGATGACCGTTGTACCATAGATTTTTAAAAATTTTTAAATTTCTTTTATCTCACTCTATTTTCCTTTTATTTATCTGTTTCCTCCGAGTCTCTTTCTCCATTTTCTTATGCTAAAGACCAACTTCTTTTGATACTGCTCTCACTCTTCCCTTGACTTGGTACCTCTATATACTCACTTCTTATCCCATTAACAGTTATATCCTACACCCCTCCCCATCCTCTTCATCCACAACTAGAAGTTGTTAGAGCTCATTGCAAGCCTATTGGCTATACTGTAGACAATAATCAATCTCATCCTGTTTATTACAATACTGTTAACATCTTCATAGGGGCTATCTGGTTTAGGGCTGCATATTGTCTGTACTGGGTGCTGATAATATTGATCTCCCCTCAAAGGGGAGGTATTGGAAACCTGCAGGGTCACAATAAGCCTACAGGGGAGAAGTTGCAATACCTCAGATCTTCACTGCTAGAGGGGAAGATAGAGGAACAACATGAAAAAACAGGGAAAGTGTCCCTAACAAACCAAGGTGTTATTTTGATAGTATCCAATGACAGCATGGTAGTAGAAATGACAGAAAAGGAGTTTAGAATCTACATAATTAAAACAATCTGTAAAGCAAAAGATGAAATAAGAGAGCAAATGCTGGCAAGGCATGATCACTCTAATAAACAGTTAAAAGAGCAAATGCAAGAAACAAAAAATAATAAATCTAATTAAAAACTCAGTAGAAAGCATCACCAACAGAATAGATCTTGCAGAAAATAGAATCTCAGACAACAAAGACAAAATATTTAATCATGAAAATAAAGTTGATCAAACAGAGAAGATGGTAAGAAATCATGAACAGAATCTCCAAGAACTATGGGACATCATGAAAAGACCACATTTAAGAATTATTGGGATTGAGGAAGGCACAGAGATACAAAAGGATTGAACAACCTGTTCAATAAAATAATATCAGAAAATTTCCCAAATCTGACGAATGAAATGGAAAATCAAATACAAGAGGGTTCTAGGACAACAAGTGCACAAAATTACAATAGATCCACCCCAAGGCACATTATAATGAATATGCCTAACATACAAAATAAATATAGGATTTTAAAGACTGCAAGAGAAAAGTGTCAGATTACACATGGGGGAAACCAATATCAGCAGATTTCTCAACCTAGACACTAAAAGCTAGAAGGGTCTGGAACAATATATTTCATGCTCTGAAAGAACATGGATGCCAACCAAGAATCTTATACCCAGCAAAATTTTCAGATTTTTTTGATGAAATAAAATCTTTCCATGAGAAACAAAAGAAAAAGAATTTATAAGTAGAAAACCTGTGTACAGAACATTCCTAGCAAAATGTTCCACAAGGAGGAAATGAAAAACAACAATACAAGTCAGCAAAGGGAGGAGCTACCCTAAAGGAAAAATCAATCAAAGGAGAAACCAAGTCAAGTTAAAAACCAAAAATAAGTCAAAATGACCAGGAGTACAAATCATATCACCATAATAACCTGAATGTTATTGGCCTAAACTCACTAATCAAAAGACATAGACTGTCAAACTGGATTAAAAAGAAAGATCCAACAATATGCTGCCTTCAAGAGACTCATCTCATAGAAAAGGAAATCTACAGACTAAAAGTGAAAGGATGGGGGAAACATACCATGCACATGGACCCAGTAAAAAAGCAGGGTTCTCCATCCTCATATCAGATAAAGTGGACTTCAAACCAAGTTATTTCGAAGGGATAAAGAAGGACATTTCATACTGCTTCAGGGACCCATAAACCAGCAAGACATAATGATTTTAAATACTTATGTCCCAAACAATGGAGCATCTATGGATGTCAAACAAACCCTTCTCAATTTCAAGAATCAGATAGACCACAACATAATAATACTGGGTGACTTTAACACACGGCTCTCACCACTGGATGGATCCTCCAAACAAAAACTGAACAAAGAGAATATAGAATTAAATAATACAATCAATGATATAGGCTTAATGGGCATATGTAGAGTATTTCATCCATTAAAGAGTGAATACACTTTCTTCTCAGCAGCTCATGGATCCTTCTCCAAAATAGACCATATGCTATGCCAAAAAGCAGACATTAGTAAGTACAAAAAAATAGATACTACCTTATATTCTGTCAGACCATAATGGAATGCAATTAGAAATTAATGATAAAATAAAAAAATAGAAACTACTCCAATAACTGGAGACTAAATAATATGCTATTGAATGATGCAATGATAACAGAAGACATAGGAGAGGAAATAAAAAAATTCTTAGAGGTAGATGAGAACAATGATAGAACATATCAAAATCTCTGGTACACTCAGAAAGCAGTACTATGAGGAAAGTTCATTATTAAAAGAATAAAGTTCATATATTAAAAGATTAAACGTCAACAACTAAATGACCTAACATTACATCTCAAAGCCCTAGGAAAAAAAGAACAGATAAATAACAAAAGTAGGAGAAGACAGGAAATAGTTAAAATCAGAGCTGAAATAAATGAAATTGAAGTAAGAGAATTCAAAAAATTGACAAAACAAAAAGTTGACTCTTTGAAAAAGTAAACAAAATTTATAAGCTCTTAGCTACACTAATGAAGAGGTGAGAGAAACTCAAATTACTAGAATTCATGATGAAAAAGTAAAGATCACAACAGACACCATTGAAATACGTAACATAATTAGAAGATACTTTGAAAATCTATACTCTGACAAAATAAAAAATCTCAAAGACATTGACAAATTTTTAGAGATATATGATCCTCCCAAACTAAATCAGAAAGACACACACAATTTAAACAGATGAATTTCAAGCAAAGAAATAGAAAAAGACAGCAAAAGTCTACCAACCAAGAAAAGCCCAGGACCAGATGAATTCTCTGGCGAATTCTACAAGATCTTTAAAGAAGAACTAATACCAATATTTAGAGTATCCAAAAAACCCCACTACAAAACTTCTAGAACTAATGAATGAATTCAGCAAAGTAGCAGGATATAAAATCAATATGCATAAATCTAATGCATTTCTATTCATAAGTGATGAATCCTCTGAAAGAGAAATTGGGAAAACTGCCCCATTAACAATAGACTCAAAAATAAATAAATAAATAAAATACTTGGGAATCAATCTCACAAAAGAGGTGAAAGACCTCTACAATGAAAACTACAGAACACTAAAGAAAGAAATTAAAGAAAACCTTAGAAGATGGAAAGCTCTCCCATGTTCTTGGATAGGCAGAATTAATGTTGTCAAAATGGCCATTCTACCAAAGGTGCTATACAAATTCAGTGCAATTCTAATTAAAATTCCAATGATGTTCCTCATAGAAATAGAGAAAGCAATCATGAAATTCATCTCAAAGAATAAGAGACCTCGAATAGCCAAAGCAATGTTAAGTGGAAAGAGTGAAGCAGGAGATAATCACAATACCAGAACTTAAACTATACTACAGAGCAATAGAAACAAAAATGGCATGGAAATGGCAGCAAAATAGACTGACAGACCAGTGGTACAGAATAGAAGACACAGAGACAAACTCACAAAAATACAGTTACCTCATACTAGACAAAGGAGCCAAAAGCATACAATGGAGAAAAGATAACCTGTTCAACAAGTGGTGCTGGGAAAACTGGAAATTCATATGCAGTAAAATGAAACTGAAACCCTACCTCTCACCCTGTTCAAAACTCAACTCAAAATGGATCAAGGACCTAGGAATTAGACTTGAGACGCTGCACTAAATAGAAGAAAACATAGGCCTGAATCTTCATCATGTAGGCTTAGGACCAGACTTAACAAGACTCCCAAAGCCCAATAAATTAAAGCAAGAATATGAATTCAAACTAAAAACTTTTTCTCAGTAAAGGATACAATCAATAATGTGGAAAGAGAGCCTATGGAGTGGGAGAAAAATCTTTTCCAGACGCACTTTAGAGCACTAATCTCCAAAATTTATAAAGAACTTAGAATACTTTACACAAAAAATACAGAGAACCCAATCAACAAATGGGCCAAGGAACTGAACAGACTCTTTACAGAAGAAGACATATAGGTGATTAATAAATATATTAAAAAGTGTTCAACATCTCTAGTAATTAGAGAAATGCAAATTAAGACAACTCTAAGATTTCCTCTCACTCCAATTAGAATGGCTATTATCAAGAACACAAGTTATAATAGAAGTTGGCATGGAAGTGGGGAAAAAGGCACTCTCATACGTTGCTGATGGAGTTGTAAATTGGTACAGCCACTCTGGAAAGCAGTATGGAGATTACTCAGAAACCTTGAAATAGACCCACCTTTTGACCCAGTTATCTCACTCCTCAGTCTATACCCAAAGGACTTAAAATCAACATATTACAGTAACGCAGCTACATCAATGCTTATAGCAGCTCAATTCACAATAGCTAGATTGTGGAACCAACTTAGATGCCCTTCAATAGATGAATGGATAAAGAAACTGTGGTATATATACACAATGGAATATTATTCAGCCATAAAGAAGAGTAATATTATGGCATTTGCAGATGAATGGATGGAATTGGAGAATATTATGCTAAGTGAAATAAGCCAATCCCAAAAAACCAAAGGCCAAATGTTTTCCCGGATATGTGGATGATGATACATAATGGGGGTGTGGGGGTAGGGTTTGGGGAGTAAGAGAGGAATGGAGGAACTTTAGATCACATAGAGGGAAATGAGAGGGAGGAGGGGGTATGAAAAATGGTGGAATGAGACAGACATCATTACCCTATGTACATGTATGATTACTCAAATCATATGAATCTACATTGTGCACAACCATAGAATTGAAAAGTGTTACCCCATTTGTGTACAATGAATCAAAATGTAGTCTGTAAAAATAAAAAATTAAAAAAATCATAAAAATAGGAAAACTACACTCAAATTCAATCTCACTCTAGTCAGAATGGCAACTATCAAGAATACAAGTAACAATAAATGTTACAAGTACAGTAGATTAGACAATGGGGAATGGAAGGAAGGGATGGGGGATGAGCAAAGTAAAGACAGTGGAATGAATCTGATGTAATTTTCTAATGTACTTATATAAAAACAGCACGGCAAATTCCATCACCATGTATATTCATAAGAATGGGACTCTCACTGGAATAAGATATACTCTATGCTTGTATAATTATATCAAAATGAATTCTGCTGTCATGTATGAGTAAAAAGAACCAATAAAAAAGAGTAAAAAAAATAAAAATATAAAAAGAAGTTCCATGCTAAGAGCAAAGAGCTTCCTATCCAGAGGAAAAATATTAATGACTTATACACAAGGAAGCTCATGAGTGGCCAGCTTCACCTTGTTAAGAAGTTCTGGTGTGCCATTACACACTAGGGGGATGTAGATAAGAGTTATGTCCTGTATATTTCAAAAAGCTAGAGGAAAGAGTTTTGAAAGGTTTTAACCATAAAAAATGATGTGTTGAGGAGAAACATTAAACCTCATTTAAACCTTACCCTATGTACTTGCATCACAACACTACACGATATCCCGTTATCATGCTTTCATGTATCAGTTTTAAAATGTCCAAATCTTAAAAAACAAAACAAAGAGTCTTTGATTCCCAGCAGGTGACATCATCTCAGATCCATGGGTTCCTGCTTCCCTGGGTGAGCTTCCATGCTCCATCAGGATGCACAGGCTGACCTGAGCCCAAGGATGACTATAACTCATATCATACTCTACATAGCACCTCAAAGAATGGAACTCCTACAACAGGGAAGCTGTTACAATGATAAAGTCATTTTTCCTCTCCACGTTTTCCCTTTTTAAAATTTTATTTATTTATTTTTACTTGTAAAGAGGATGTGGTGACCCGTACTAGCAATTCCAGCTACGTAGGAGGCTGAGGCTGAGGCTGAGGCTGGGACTGGAGGGTACCAAGTACAAGCTCAGCCTGGGCAACATAGCAAGGCCCTGTCTCAAAAAATAAAATGAATTTAGCTGGGCATAGTGGTTTACTACTGTAATTCCAGTAACTTGGGAGGCTGAGGCAGGAGGATTACAAGTTCCAGCCTGAGCAACTTAGTGAGACTCTAAACAATTTGGCAAGACCTATCTCAAAATAAATTAAAAAGGGGACTGGGTATGTGGCTTAGTGGTTAAGCACCTCTAGGTTCAATCTCTAGTACCCTCTGCCCTCCCAAATAAAAAAAAGAAATAAGGAAATATTAGTGCCTGCTTCATAGAATTGTTGTAAGGAATCAGTAAGTTTGTATATGGAAAACATTCATTATGTGTACTCAGCCTTCATTCCTAAGAATGTTCATCAAAAGAACTCTAACAATGTGACGTATTGATTTTACAGGGGAGTCTAAGAGATATTTCTAATTATCCTGGTCATGCTGAAAAATCTCCAGATGCTTTTAGGATAAGCTCAAATCTCTGTTGCCACAATCAAGGCTCTGAAAGTATGATTTGCAAGACACAAGTTGCCATTACTTCTAAATCTTATCCACTTTGAATTAAAAAAATACATGGATAGTTTAATGATATGTTAAAATGATGGAGCAAAATTTCAAAAAGACTATTTTGGAGCTCAGCACAGTGGCACATGCCTGTAATCCCAGCGACTCTAGAGGCTGAGGCAGGGGCATTACCACTTTAAAGCCAGCCTTAGCCTTATACCGAGACCCTAAGCAACATATGAAACCCTGTATCAAAATAATAAAATAAAATAAAATAAAAAATTTGGGGATGTGTCTCAGTAGTTAAGTGTCCCTGGATTCAATCCTTTGTACCACCCCCCCAAAAAACAAAATAAAATAGCATATTGTTTTGAATTGATATATATTTTATCTTTACCATTTTATGCTGTTAAGTAAAGAGAAAAATATCTAGATTTCAGAAGTACAGAAGGTGAAGGGACCCACCATCCTGGCAGGTAGTATAATATGGTGATTCAGATGGAGGATGCTGAAGCAGAAACCACCTAGATTTATATCTTTGCTCTATTGTTTAGCAGCTGCGTGTCCCTAAACTACTTGCTAAATATTTCTGTGCCTACTAGTTACCTAATCTGTGAAATAAAAATGAAAATACTATCTAGCTGACTGCTGTTGGAATGTGTGTAGGCAACCTAGGATGTTACGCGCTACATCCTAAGTGTTCAATGAATGTTGGTGGTGGTGCTGCTGATTGGCAGTGGTGGTGGTGCTGGTGGTATTTGCATGAGAAGAACAAATGGGCCTTAAATATCTTGTGAGAATACCAACAGATGAGAAACTCATAGAGAACACAGATGAACATAAATTGAACCAGATTAAATTTTCAAAAATGGAAATGGTACATTCTTCAACATACTCTAATCACAATCTAAAAAAACTTGAATTCGATAATAATGACAAAAAATAAGTTTAAATTTTAAAATTTAAACTCCTCCTAAGAATAACAAGTAAGGAAAAAAAAACTACAATGATATTTTGTAAAAACTGAGAAAAGTTGAAAACATACTGTATATTAGATGACATTAGTGATTTGATATGCATTTTGTTAGGCAAAATAGTTATGATTTAAAAATATTTGCCACCTGCTCCTCAGATTGGGCATTAATAACCAAAATAAATAAGAAGCTCAAAAACTTGACACCAAAAAGCAAATAATCCAATTAATAAACAGGCAAGAGAGCTAAACAGACACAACTCAAAAGAAGAAATACAATTGACCAACAAATATATGAAAAATGTACAACATCTTTAGCAGTCAGGGAAATGCAAATCAAAACTACACTGAGATTTCATCTCACTCACTCTCATCAGAATGACAATTATCAAGAATACAAATAATAGTAAGTGTTGGTGAGGATGGGGGGAAAAAGGTACACTCATGCATTGCTGGTAGGACTGCAAATTATTGCAAACACTGGAAAGCAGTATGGAATTTTCTCAAAAAACTAGGAATATAACTAAGATGTGACACAGCTATTCCACTCCTCAATATATAATCACCATATCTAAAATCAGCAAACTGAAATGACAAATCACATCAGTGTTTATAGAAGCACAATTCATAATAGCCAAGCTATGCAACCAACCAAGGTACCCTTCAACAGTAGAATGGATAAAGAAAATGTGGTATATATACACAATGGAATATTACTCAACCAGAAAGAAGAATGCAAAGTACAGCATTTGTTGGTAAATGGATGGAACTGGAGACTATCATGTTAAGTGAAATAAATTAGACTCAGAACTGAATGCTCTAATGTTTTCTCTGATGTGTGTAAGCTAGTCCAACATAAGGATAAAAAAGAAAAGAGAGAAAGGGAAAAGGTAGGGTGGGATTCCATCAAAATAGAAGAAAGACCAGTGGACGAAATGAAGGAGACTCTAGGGGAGGGAGGAAGGACGGGATAACAAGAGACAGTGGAATGAATCTGACCTAACTTTCCTGTATACATGTATGAATATACCACAGTGAATCTCCCCATCATGTACATCCATGAGACACTAACCAAAATTTTTAAAAATCTAAAAGTAAATAGTAGAAAGATCTGTAGAAAAGAGGGGAGAGGAAAGGGAAATACTGAGGACAAAATTTGAGTAAATTATATCCTATGCGTTTTTAATAATATCAAAATTCTACTATTATGTATAACTAAAAATAACTAATAAAAATGAAAAAAAAAGACTAAGAGGAAAAAATATTTGTAATTCCAACAATGTTAAAGGAAATGTTCACAGTAAAGGAGTAGTCAAATAATTATGGAACTTAATAAAAAACTTTGAAGCCATTAGAAAAGATTGGGGAAGTCCTATTTCTATGGCTATGATCTGCCCCAGAACGACCTTAGTATAAACTAGAGACTTTGGGAGATAATGATGGGTCAATATAGCTCTGCTCTGGTGGGGAATATTGGTTATGTGGGAGGTCATGCATATGGGTCTGGGTATGTGGGAAATCACTGTCTTCTGCTCAGTCGCACACAGGTCTAAAATTGCTCTTAAAAATAGTCTTCTAGCCAGGCATGGTGGCACATGACTGTAATCCCAGCAACTTGGTAGGCTGAGGAAAGAGGATGACAAGTTCAAGCCAGCCTCAGCAACGTAGCAAGGCCCTGTCTCAAAATAAAAAGTACAAGGGCTGGGATGTGGCTTGGTGGTTAAGTTTCCCTGAATGCAATATCTGATGCTAAAGGAAGGAAAGAAAAAGTCTTCTAAAAATTAAAAATAAACTAAGTAAATAAACTACCACAAATATCATACTTAATGGTGAGAAATTTGAAGCTTTCCCACTAAGCTCAGGAATGAGGCAAGAATTTCACCTCTTACCATTTCTTTCAAATATTGTCCTCAAAGTCCTGGTGAATACAATAAAGAAATTAAATATAGAGAAATTGGGAAATAAAACTGTCTTTGTTCATAGAAATGAAAGAAAAACATGTTCTTCTCTGCAGAAAATCTAAAAGTTTATGATAAGAAAGAAACTCTCAATTAAAAAAAAAAAAACTATAGACCAAAAAAAAAAAAAAGAAAGAAAAAACAACAACAAATAAAACCCATCTGGAACTAATAAGCAATTAC
Organism: Sciurus carolinensis; assembly: GCF_902686445.1. Lineage (NCBI taxonomy): Eukaryota > Metazoa > Chordata > Mammalia > Rodentia > Sciuridae > Sciurus > Sciurus carolinensis. Next base: position 119,092,148 of record NC_062214.1, on the reverse strand, counting down.
AACAAGACTCATATACAAAAGTCAACCAATCACTTTTCTATACACCAGTAATGAAGAAGTGGAATTTGGAATCAAAAACACAATACCATTTTCATTTGCTTCCCCCCAAAATGAACTACTGGGCTGGTGATGTAACTCAGTGATCGAGCATTTGCCTGGCATGTGTAAGGTCCTGGGTTTGATCTTTACCACTACACCTAAAAAAAGAAACTCCTTAGGTATAGATCTAATAAAATATATGCAAGATAAATTTATATAAGGCAACTACAAAATTGGGATGAAAGAAATCAAAGAAGAGGTAAATAAATGGAGAGATATTCCATGACCACAGATAAGAAGACACCATATTGTCAAGATGTCAATTCTTCCCACTTTGATCTGCAGATTCAAAGTAAACTGAATCAAAATTCTGGTCAGTTACTTTGTGGATATCAACAACTGACTCTAAAGTATACAAGCAGAGTCAAAAGACTCAGGAAGCCAACAATCAATCAATATTGATTAAACAGAAGAGACAAAAGTTGAAAGGCTAACATTACCTGACTTCAGAAATTACTATAAAACTACATTAACCAAGACAATGTGGTATTGGCCAAAGAATACAAAAATAGAATAAAAATATGTCCATTTCCCAAAAACAGATCTATGTAAATATAAGCAACTGATCTTCTACAGAGGAACAAAGATAGTATAAAAGAAAAGATAATCTTTTTAGTAAGTGACATTCAAACAATTGAACATCCACATGCAAAAAGTGAATCTAGACACAGTCTTTACACCTTTCACAAAAATTAATTAAAAATGAATCACAGACCTAAATGCTCAACATGAAACTTTGAATTAAGTTTTCAGAAGGTAACACAAAAAGAAATCTAGATTACTTTGGGTTTGGCAATGACTTTTTAAATGCAACACCAAAGGCATAATTAATGAACGAAATTATTAAAAACCTAATTTAAAATAAAAATTTCTGACTGGTGCAGTGCTGCATGCCTGTAATTCAGTGATTTGAGAGACTTAGGCAGGAGGATCGCTAGTTCAAGTCCAGCCTCAGCAACTTAGCAAGGCCCTAAGCAACTTTAGAGAGACCCTGTCTCAAAAAGTAAAAAGGACTGGTGATGTGGCTCAGAGCTAAGTGCTCCTGGGTTCAACCTTCAGTACCAAAAAATAGTGATAATTTTAAAAATAAATAAATACAATTTTCTCCTTTGCAAAAGACACTGTTCAGAGAATGAAAAGTCGTAGACTCAAAGAAAATGTTTGCAGAAGAAACATGTGGTAAGGGACTGTTATCCAAAATGCACAAATAACTCTTAAACTCAACAGTACAAAAATAACCCAGTATTTTAAAAGAGCCAAAGACCTTAACTGACATCCCACCACAGATGGCAAGAAAACATTGGAGAAAATGCTCCACAGCATGTGTCATCAGGGAAATGAAAACTACAAAATGTGACACCACACAGCTATTAGAATGGCCAGAATGCAAAACACTGACATCATCAGATGCTGGAGAGGATGTGGAGCTTCAGGAACGCTCATTCATTGCTGGTGGGAACACAAACTATGCAAACTCTTTGAAAAGAGTTTGGCAGATTCTTGCAAAATTAAATATACTCTTACAATACAATTGAGCAATCACACTCCATTTCTTACCCCAAAAGAGTCCCTCAATCTTGACCTTCTCAGCCTCCAGAACCATGAGCCAAATAAACATCTATTATTTATGATTTACCTAGCCTGTAGTATATTGTTATAGAAACAGAAAATATACTATAACAGGTATTTTTAAAAAATTGAGTCTGAAGATATAGCTCAGTTGGTAGAATGCTTGCCTTGCATGCACAAGACCCTGGGTTCAATCCCAGCACCACAAAAAAAAAAAAAAAAAAAAAAAAGAAAAGAAAAAAAAGATCAACATCCTTCAAGGACAAATGCAAATATTCTAATAAATGCGAATTTGCTGATAAAATACTAGCAAAACAAGTAGAAGTGTATGCAAGGGAAAATGTATCATGATCAATTGGATTTTACCTTGAAATTAAAATTAGCCCAAAACTCAATAAATATAATGCCTCATATTAAAAACTAGAAAACTCTCTCTCTCGCTCTTTCTCTCTCTCTCTCTCTTTTTTGTACTAAGGGTTGAATCCAGGGGGCACTTAACCACTAAGCCACATCCCCAGTCCTTTTTATTTTCAACTTTGAGACTGAGTCTCCCTAGGTTGCTTACAGTCTCACTAAATTGCTGACACTGGCTTCAAACCTGCAATCCTCCTGCCTCAGCCTCCCAAGCTGCTGGGATTAGGGGCATGCACCATCATGCCCAGCTAGAAAACTCATTTTGTTTTTAAATCTTCACAATAGATGCAGAAAGAATCATTTTGACAAGACACAAAATCTGTTCTTGATGAAAACTCTTAGCAAACTAGTTGCCCTAGATTGTTAAAAAAAATACAAGACCAAGATGAAAACTCACAAATAAACTAGTGAACACACAGTGTGTGAAGATCCATGAATCAAATTATCCTAATTCAGGAGGACGATTGATAATATTAAACAAAATCCTTAAAAATACAGTTACTCTTTGCCCAGAAATTGCATATGAGAAATTTTATTAAGAAGTAATCTAATTCAGAGGATCAGGGAACAAAGAATTTTACACCGACTGCAGCTCAGAATGTATAAAAAGAAAGGAATTCAGGAATCTGAACCTGAGGTTACCTCATTTTTCCCTGAACCAGATGATGTTGAAAGTTTGATGATTACCCCCTTCTTGCCTGTTGTAGCATTTGGACGACCATTACCAAAATTAACTCCACAAAATTTTGAGCTGCCCTGGTTGGATGAGCATAGCCGATGCAGGTTTGGGATCCAGGAGAAGCAAACACCTCACTGGACGTGTAGGAAATAGCTGTGCAGACAAGAACCCTCTGTCTTCAGAGAGTTGTAGCATGCCACTCCCAGAGAGTGGCAGAGACCTGTATATGTGGCCTATGTCCTATGCATGTTATCCCTCTTTGATAATGCCCTTCCATACGCCCTTGGTTTTAGTTTTGTTTTCATCACTTTGATTTCATAAAAACTCTTTTTCATTGGGCTAATTGTCAATTATGGAGGGTGATTGGGATTTCTTTTCTCTTTTTGGGGAAATGAGTTCTCAAGCTAAATCTGTAGGATGGGTCTGCTTCTGCACATTTGCCCATGTTAAAGGGGTACAAGGACTGTCTTCATTAGACAGGTGTGAGATGAAGCGACCCCTGGAGTTGACTGCCTGGCACTCTTCTTAACCTCGTATACTCTGTATAGCTTGGGTGTAGTGGGTTTTACCCTAAAATAAAGCACAAACCTCACCGTGAGCTTTAGGACCAGATGAGGAATAACAAGTGAAGTGATGAAGCCAAGTCATCTTCACAGAATAGGAAAAAAAATGGGAGATTTGGTAGGTAAATATCTGAAAAGACAGTTGTTCTCTTAAAACTGTTCTGTGATATAGCCATGTGGGAAGGGATATGTGACTGTGATTATTTTCTTAATTCATGGGTAACTGAAGTTCTTCCCCCACTCCTCGAGAAACAAAAATCTTTGGAAAAGGGAAAAAAAAAAAAAAAGGAATCTAGTCCAGGAGCTGTGGGGCACACCTGTAATCTTAGGATCATGAGTTCAAAGCCAGCCTCAGCAACTTATAGAGGTCCTTAGCAATTAGTTAGACTCTGTCTCTAAACAAAGTATTAAAAAGGGATGGACATATGGCTCAGTGGTTAAGCACCCTTGGGTTCAATCCCTGGTACCAAAAATAAATAAATAAATAAATAAAGAAAGAAAGAAAAAAAGAATCTAAAAATTGCCTGATAATATATAAAAGCATGCTTCCTGTAAGTAAAAGTTGGTGACTAAATATATATCACCAAAGGAAATCTGGTTTCAAAATTAAGAACTTTGCAAATGAAATACCATACAAACAATAACAATAGTATGTGGCTAAATATTTAATGGCATGATACATTTAAAAATGAGAATGCAAACCTGTATTAAGTTATGGTTCCACTTTGTAACATATATTTATGCATAGAAAAATAATGAGCTATATAAGACTGTGTAGTTTGGAAAATTTAGCATTTTATCTTTTTAAGATGGAATTACTGGTAAATTTGCTTTTATTTTAACCATTCCATGTGGTATGATATTCTATAATGATCATCTGTTTGTATGTATGTATCAGAAATTTATAATATATATTACTTACATGTAATAATTTACATAACAATTTTATATATGAGGAGCACTTACATTTTTAAAAAATCTTTAAATGTATGTCTAATAACATATGATGCCCGTCCTTTGACACAATCTCTGTCTGCGCTCTGTCCAGTTCTCAAAACAATGGGATTTTAACTTCCATTGTCTGGATGTGTGTTTGTATTAAGGAAGATAATAGCTAAAATGCTACTCCATTTCCTAGGAGATATGATAATATAGCTACATAATGGGTTGTCACTAATATAAAAACCATGCATATTTTTTCAAATAAACTCCTGGAAAGTTTTGTTTATATTGCCCTGTGCTTCTGCAATTTTGTTTTTCAGATGTAAATACAGAATTCCACGTATTTCTGTTTCCTGCTCAGACTCATGATCCTTAAATGTGGTGCATCTGTAAGAATGCTTTCATAGCGGTGTTCTGCCATCCTGCATCTTTCACTTTCACATCATTCATGAATTTTCAAAGCACACCTTCATTGTTTCACTCTGATATGATAGGTATTTTTTAATAGCATTGTTTGAATTTCTTAGAAAATAGTCTCAAGATTCGTTTCTTCCACAGTAGAAAATAATTTGAGTATTTTATCTTAATCCTATTGATTTACAATGTAACTTTCATAAGCTGCATTTCATTTTTTAAAACATCATAAATCTTCACATAGCATTATTCTATGATTTAATATAATCAACAATTTTTGAAAATCATTTGAAAAAAAACTAGTATTTACTGCTCATAACAGAAAGGCATAATCTAAATCTACTAGAATCAGGAGTATTTCAATTTCTTCAATATCACCCTGATACTAAAACCAGATAAAGACACATCAAGGAGAGAAATCTTCAGACCAACATCCCTGATGAACACAGACACAAAAATTCTCAATAAAATTCTGGCAAACTGCATGCCAAAACATATGAAAAAGATAGTGCACCATGATCAAGTTGGGTTCAGCCCGGGTGGCAAGGTTGGTTCAACATAGGGAAACCAATAAATGTTATACATCACATCAACAGACTTAAAGACAAGAATCATACAATCATCTCCACAGACTCCAAAAAAATTTTGATAAAATACAGCACCCCTTCATGTTTAAAACACTAGAAAAACTAGGGATAGTAGGAACATTCCTCAACCTTTTAAAAGCTATCTAGACTAAACCCAACATGATCCTAAATGGAGAAAATTCAAAAGCATTCCTTCTAAAAACTGGAACAAGACAAGGATTCCCTATTTCACCACTTTTATACAATATTATCCTGGAAACTTTAGCCAAAGCGATTAGACAGACCAAAGAAATTAAAGGAATATGAATAGGAAAAGAGGAACTCGACTATCACTATTTGCTGATGACATGATTCTATATTTAGAGGATCCAAAAAATTCCACCAGAAAACTTATAGAACTCATAAATGAATTCAACCAAGAGGCAGGATATAAAATCAATACCCATAAATCAAACACATTCCTATACATCAGTGATAAATCCACCGAAGGAGAAGTTTGGAAAACTACCCCATTCACATAATTCACATAGCCTCAAAAAAAAAAAATACTTGGGACTCAATTTAGCAAAAGAGGTGAAAGACCTCTACAATGAGAACTACAGAACATTAAAGAAAGAAATTTAAAAAGAACTTAGAAGATGAAAGATCTCCTTTGCTTTTGGATAGGCAGAGTTAATATTATCAAAATGGCCATACTACCAAAAGCATTGTACAGATTTAATGCAATTCCTGTTAAAATTCCAATGACATTCTTCAAAAAGAATCAGAAAAAGTCATCATGAAATTCATTTGAAAAAATAAGAGATTTGGAATAGTCAAAGCAATTCTTAGCAAGAAGAATGAAGCAGGAAGTATCACAATACTAGACCTTGAACTATGCTACAGATCCATAGTAACAAAAACAGCATGGTATTGGTATCAAAAGAAACACATAGACCAATGGTACAGAATAAAAGACACAGAGACAAACCTACATAAATACAGTCATCTCATACTAGACAAAGGCACCAATAATATATATTGGAGAAAAGATAGCCTACTCAACAAATGGTGCTGGGAAAACTGGAAATCCATATGTAGCAAATGAAATTAAACCCCTCTCTCTCCCCAACCCTGCACAAAACTCAACTCAAAAGGGATGGAGACTTAGGCAACAGAACAGAGACCCTGTGCCTAACACAAGAAAAAGCATGCCCAAGTCTCCACCAGCTCAACTCAGGAACTAACTTCCTTAACAAGACTCCTAAAGCACAAGAAGTAGAATCAAGAATCAATAAGGGGGATGGATTCAAACTAAACTGGGATTTTGCTTCTTCTCAGCAAAGGAAACAATAACGTGAAGGAAGAGCCTACAGAATGGGAGAAATCTTTAACACGTGTCCCTCAGATAGAGCATTAATCCCCAGGATATATAAAGAGCTCAAAAATCTTAGCACCAGAAAAACAAATAACCCAATCAATAAATAGGCTAAAGATCTGAACAAACACTTTACAGAAGAAGTACAATCAATCAACAAATACATGAAAAGTGTTCAACATCTCTAGCAATTAGAGAAATGCAAATCAAAGTACACTGAGGTCCCATCTCAACCTAGTCAGAATGCCAATTATCAAGAATACCAGCAACAATTAATGTTGTCAAGAACATGGGGAAATGGGTACACTCATACATTGCTGGCGGGACTGCAAATTGGTGCAACCACTATGGAAAGCAGTATGGAGATTCCTTAGAAAACTTGAAAAGGAACCACCATTTGACCCAGCTACCCTACTCCTCAGTTTATACCCAAAGGATTAAAATCAGCATACGTCAGTGATGCAGCACATCAATGTTTATAGCAGCTCAATTCACAATAGCTAAACTATGAAACCAGCGTAGATGCCCTTCAATAGATGAATGGATAAAGAAAATGTGACACATATACAATGGAATATTACTCAGTCCTAAAGAAGAATGAATGTAAATGAATCATTTAATCATTTTCCAGTGGAGTTGATCTGTGCCTTATATGGTTTCTAATCCCACAGCAGGAAAGTCTATTTTCTGCCAATGCTATAAACAACACTGTATTACCACACGGAGCCCGTGGAGCCTTACCGTGTGTGGTCTTTGATTTTGAGGGCCTGTCATAACTCTCTGATGGAAGTTTCCAGTGATGTCTCTGTTCTCATCTTTGAGTTGGCCAGAATCTGCATAGTTCATTTTTCTTCTAGATGATTCTGTCCATTCTCATCTGAATACCAGACATCAGCACTTGCTCCCTTTTGCCCCTCCTGAGTGACGGAGAGGGGGACTAAACCGGACCTGTGACCCCTCACTCCGCTCCGCGGTGGCATTAGTGGCTCCTGGTGGCGAGCGGGCTGCCCAGACCTTCTACCACAGGAGGCCCAGGTGGGTCCAGAGCGCTGGTTCTGCCCCTCCCCCAGTGCTCAGGCCTCCTCCTGTCTATAAGTGTAGCAACCTATAATTTATGTACAAACTTTCTTCTCCATTCTTCTACTTTTGTTGAACTGTAATACGTTATCATTTTTCCATATTCACCCTGCTGTGGAATATCACACCAGAATTTATTTCTTCTATCTATAACTTAATATCCATTGACTAACCTTTCTTCATTCCTCTCTCCAGTTTCTGGTAACCACTATTCTACTCCCAACTTCTATGAAATCAACTTTTTATATTCCATATATGAGTAAGATCATGGGATATTTGTCTATGTGTACCTGACTTATATCAATTAATATCACATCTTCTAGTTCCATGCATGTTGCTGCAAATCACAGGATTTCATTAATTTTATGGCTGCTTAGTATTCCATTGTATATATGTACCACATTTTTCTTTGTTCTTTCTTCAGACACTTATGTTGATTCTCTACTTGGCTATTGTGAAGAGTGCTGTGATAAACACAGGAATGTACATGTCTCTTTTACATACTGATATCATTTTCTTTCAAGATATCTCCAGTAGTGGAATTGATGAATCATATGCAATTTTATTTTTAAAATTTTTAAGGAATCTCCATGCTGTTTTCCATATGATTGTACTAAATTACATTCCCACCAACAGTATTCAAGTGTTCCTTTTTCTCCACATCCTTTTCAGCACTTGTTATATTTAGTATTTTTAATAACAGCCATTTGTGTTGGAATGAGGTGATATCTCATTTTGGCTTTACTTTGTTTCCCTGATGATTAGTATTGTTGAGCATTTTTTCATGTACCTGTTGCCATTTTATATCTTGTATGGGAAAATGTATATTAAAATCCATTGCCCATTGAGAAATTGTTTTTTTAATTATTTTTTGAGGTTTAAAAGGTTTATTTTGTGACTAATCATTTCATAATGAGCTAGGAATAGAACAACAATTAGTATTGTAGTAACATTTCCAAATTAAAGAATCTTACGAGATTCTAATGTTCTAAATGTCATTCTAGGTTTCCTCTAGGGAAGATTATTGAAAACACCTTTGTATTTTTCTCTTTTAAAATAACTTAAAAGATACTGAGATAATGCTCTCATTTTCAGTAAATTAGTCACAATGCTGTGTTTTACTAATTCATTTAAGCTGTCAAGTAGTAGAATATATAGGCTGTTGCTAAACTGGACAAATTTAGATAATTATAATTTTGGAACTTGACCTGCTTTTTAAAACAATATCTAGACAACTGTAGTCAAGGGGACTATTGATAAAGAATTATCTGTGTTTTTGTTTTTAACTTTATGCTGTGAATGTGTAAACATGTCAAAACAAACTTCCTCAATAGCTCAAAAAATAACTTAAAAAATTCAAACTGATATGCAAATTGTAGATATTTACAGGGCACAGTGTGGTAATTCTGTATGTGTATACAATAATCAAATTAAGGTGATTGATATTTATGTTTCCTTAAATGTTTATCATTTCTTTGTGTCGAGAGTCTTCTAACTTCTTTGTTTTAGTTCTTTATAAACATGTACTACATTGTTCTAAACTATGGTTCCTCTACTGTGCCAAAGAGCACTCAAAACCATTCCTCCCACTTCACTGTATTTTGGAATCTGTTATCCAGCTACTTCTACCCTTTTCCCTATCTGTCCTAGCCTCCAGTGACCACTATTTTATTTTCTACTTTCATGAACTCAAAATTTTAGCTTCTACCTATGTGTGAGATCATGTGGCATTTGTTTTGTTGTGTTTTATTTTACCTACTTCTCATAATTCCCTTCAGTTCCAATAATGTTGCTGCAAATGACAAGATTTTATTCTTTTTGCCTGTGTGTGTGTGTGTGTGTGTGTGTGTGTGTGTATTTAGAGATGAATTTGGTTTGTTCTTGCTTTTCTAGTTCCTTGAGTTGCATCACTATGTTGCTTGTTTGAAATCCTTTTTTAATATGGGCACTTTTTGCTATAAAATTCCCTCTTGTTAATACTACTTTTGTTGTATCTTATACATTTTAGTATGTTGTGTTTCCATGTTCTTTTGTTTTGAGAGGTTTTTAGATTTCCTTTTAGATCTCTTTGATGACACAGGTACCTTCTGTATTTGTCTTCCATAATCACATCAGTGACCTAAATTTATTGTGGGCCATGCTATGCTATGTTGTATTCCAGAAACATCAATTATTGAAGGTCTTCAATTGTGTCAGAGATTACAGGTTTTTGTGTTCAAGAGTGCACTTATTTCCTCAAAATGCGATATCATATATTCACATCAAAACACACCAAGATTTCATCACTCCTGTTTGAGAAATATGGAGAAGCAAAGGAATTCCAACTTTACATTGTAGGTGGTGACTGAGAGCAGTGTCATTATCAGGTTTGCATTGCAGAAAATCACTCCTAGTACCTTTGTGAGGAGACTTCATGCCCAGAGATCAATTAGGAGCTGAGAAATGACAGATACTGGACTAAGGAAATGATACTGAAAAGAGAGAGGAAGGACAAACATGTGTAATATTAAAAAGAATACACAGGGAACAGGATTGTAGCTCAGTGGTAGAGTGCTTATCTGTCATGTGTGAGGCACTGGGTTCAATCCTCAGCACCACATAAAAACTAATAAATAAAACAAAGGTATTGTGTCTATCTACAACTAAAAATATATTTTAAAAAAAAGAATATACAGATTCCAGCTGATGGGATCAGAATCTAGGTACCTCTCTGAATTCTAGCTTGAAAAGACTGAAGGTATCACCAAGCTAGGGGAAAGAAGCCAGGTTTCTAAGGGAAGATGGCAAGTTTAATGAAAGTTAAACATGGAATTTCTTATTCAAATTACATGGTACAGAGTTCAAGAAAAAGTCAGGATTGGTGTTAGAAGTTTGGGAGGCTACTTCAGAGGCACACAATGCTTAGCATGAAACTTAAATCCATTACAGCAAGAATTACAAATAAGGAATCCATAAAAATCTGACCACAGTTTGAAAGAGTGATCTTTTAGCTGAAGTTCAGTGGCAAATCCATGCAGAGGACTGGATAAAGATTTATCAGAAATCTTTTTTTTTTTTTAATTGTAAACAAATGGGATACTCGAATGTTGTCTTCCAGTCTTTTACTAACAGTCTCTTGTTGCCATTATAAGGATTGCCACAGGTCACCTGGGATCTGATGGATGGCAGGCCAGTTTCTTAATGACTTGAGTGACTAACACGTGAATAATAATGTGTGCATATGGTACCTGCTGCCACTCATCTGGTAATGCAGAGAGAATAGTGAGATATTATATTTGAATTGTTATTCATACTATTTCCAAATGGTATATCTACTTTTAAAAATAATTGTAGGGTTTTCAAGATGGCAGACTAGAGGGCGGAAGCATTTCATGTTGCTCCAGGACTCAAGATTCAAAAGAGGAGATAGTGAGTGACTTGGGACCAACTCAAAGCCGCCGGGTGAGTTTCTCCCATTGGGAAGGGGTCCCGGATGGGGCGGTAGCCCCAGAACGCAGAGAACTTTGTGAAGTAGAGTGGCTCGGCGAGACGCCCCTCCCCCCGCTGAAGCGGTAAACACGGACAGCAAAGCAGAGCGAAAAAACTTAGCGAAAAAATGGCAGAGCGAAGGTTCCAGGACTGCGAGCAGCTTCTCTAAGGAGGGACAACCTAAGGAGACTCGTCTGCGAAGGGTGAGGCTCCAAGGCCCAGGAGGTAGGTCCAGGTCCCTGGGAACGTTGCCTGGGAAGGCTGCCCTGCCCAGGCGGTAGCTGTGGATTGAGGGGAACCTCTAGGAGGGGAACTGACCAGCGAGACCTCCCCACCGGGTGAGTCTTCCCCTCCAGGTGAGGTTTTCCCACAAGGACGGTAAAACCAGAGACACAGGCCCAAACAGGCTTTGCCTCAGCCCGCAGTCTAGTTCACCTTTGGATGACCATTGGTCAACAAGTGGAGGCACCTCTGCCCACTAGTAGAGAATATACCCCACCTAAAGACCACCACCCTTAGAGAGGCAGCTTCCTTGGGGAACACCGCAGTATCAACTTCCTCTAAGACTTCAGGCTACTGAAGGATAAGAGGGGATACACTAGCAAGCTTCAGGGACATTATAAGTCAATAGAGGAAATCTAAAACATCTCTGTAGTCCACTGATACCTGAACGACATGAGAAAAAAAGGGAAGAAAATGCCTCAAACAAATCTGGATGGTACATCAATAAAATCCAATGACAGCATGGCAGAAGAAATGTCAGAAAGGGAGTTCAGAATGTACATAATCAACATGATAAGGGAAGCAAACAATGAAATGAAACAGCAAATGCAGGCATTGAATGAATGCACAAATCGACAGTTAAAAGAGCAAATACAGGAAGCAAAAGACCCTTTCAATAAAGAGTTAGAGATATTGAAAAAAAAAATCAAACAGAAATCCTTGAAATGAAGGAAACAATAAACCGAATTAAGTACTCCATAGAAAGCACAACCAATAGGATAAAACACCAGGAAGACAGAACCTCAGATATTGAAGACAAAATATTTAACCTCGAAAACAAAGTCGAACAAACAGAGAAGATGGTAAGAAATCATGAACAGAATCTCCAAGAACTATGGGATATCATGAAAAGGCCAAATTTGAGAATTATTGGGATTGAGGAAGGCTTAGAGAAACAAAACAAAGGAATGAACAACCTATTCAATGAGATAATTTCAGAAAATTTCCCAAATCTGAAGAATGAAATGGAAAATCAAGTTCAAGAGGCTTATAGGACTCCAAATACACAAAATTACAACAGACCCACACCAAGGCACATTATAATGAAAATACCTAACATACAAAATAAAGACAGAATCTTAAAGACTGTGAGAGAAAAGAACCAAATTACATTCAGGGGGAAACCATTACGGATATCAGCAGAGTTTTCAATCCAGACCTTAAAAGCTAGAAGGGCCTGGAATAACATTTTTCAAGCCCTAAAAGAAAATGGATGCCAACCAAGAATCTTATACCCAGCAAAACTTACCTTCAGATTTGATGACGAAATAAAATCCTTACATGATAAACAAAAGCTAAATGAATATACAAAAAGAAAGCCAGCATTACAGAACATTCTCAGCAAAATATTACATGAAGAAGAGATGAAAAACAAAGAAGCAAATCAGCAAAGGGAGGAGATATCCTAAAGGAACTCTCAAATAAAGAGGAACCAAGTCGTGTCAAAAATAAACAAATAAATGAATAAAATGAGTCAAATGACCGGGAATACAAATCATATCTCAATAATAACCCTGAATGCTAATGGCCTGAATTCATCAATCAAAAGACATAGACTGGCAGAATGGATTCAGAAGAAAGATCCAACAATATGTTCCCTGCAAGAGACTCACCTCATAGAAAGAGATACCCATAGACTAAAGGTGAAAGGATGGGGAAAAACATACCATGCACATGGACTCAGCAAAAAAGCTGGAGTATCCATCCTCATTTCAGATAATGTGGACTTCAAGCCAAAGTTAGTCAGAAGGGATAAAGAAGGACATTTCATACTGCTTAAGGGAAGTATAAATCAGAAAGATATAACAATCATAAACATCTATGCCCCAAACAGTGGCTCATCCATGTATGTCAAACAAATCCTTCTCAATTTTAGAAACCAAATAGAACATAACACAATAAGACTAGGTGATTGAACACATCTCTCTCACCACAGGACAGATCTTCCAAACAAAAATTGAACAAAGAAACCATAGAACTCAATAACACAATCAATAATTTAGACTTAACAGACATTTATAAAATACGTCATCCAACCAAGATCGAATACACTTTCTTCTCAGCAGCATATGGATCCTTCTCTAAAATAGACCAATGTTAGCAAATACAAGAAGACAGAGACACTACCTTGTATTCTATGAGATCATAATGGATTGAAGTTAGAAATAAATGAAAGAGTAAAAATCAGAAATTACTCCAACACCTGGAGATTAAACAATATGCTATTATATGATGAATGGATAACAGAAGATATTAGGAAGGAAATTAAAAAATTCTTAGAGGTAAATGAGAACAAAGAAACATCATATCAAAATCTCTGGGACACTATGAAAGCAGTACTTAGAGGAAAATTTATTTCATGGAGCACATTTAATAAAAGAAGTAAAGCTCAACAAATAAACGACCTAACACTACAGCTCAAAGCCCTAGAAAGAGAAGAACAGACCAACACCAAAAGTAGTAGAAGACAGGAAATAGTTAAACTCAGAGCTGAAATCAACGAAATTGAAACAAAAGAAACAATACAAAAAATTGACAAAATAAACAGTTGTTTCTTCGAAAAAATAAACAAAATTGATAAACCTTCAGCCACACTAACAAAGAGAAGACCAGAGAAAATCCAAAGTCACTAAAATTCGGAATGAACAAGGAACGATCACAAAGGACACGACTGAAATACAAAACATAAATAGAAGCTATTTTGAAAATCTATACTCCAACAAAATAGAAAATTTCGAAGATATCAACAGGTTTCTAGAGACATATGAATTGCCTAAACTGAACGAGGAGGACATACACAATTTAAATAGACCAATTTCAAGTAATGAAATAGAAGAAGTCATCAAAAGCCTACCAACAAAGAAAAGTCCAGGACCAGATGGGTTCTCAGCCGAGTTCTACAAAACCCTTAAAGAAGAGCCCATTCCAATACTTCTCAAAGTATTTCATAAAATATAAGAGGAGGGAACCCTCCCAAACTCAATCTATGAAGCCAATATTACCCTGATACCTAAACCAGACAGAGACACATCGAAGAAAGAAAATTTCAGACCAATATCCTTAATGAACATCAATGCAAAAATTCTCAACAAAATTTTAGCAAATCACATACAAAAATATACTAAGAAGATAGTGCACCATGATCAAGTGCGTTTCATCCCAGGGATGCAAGGTAGGTTCAACATCAGGAAATCAATAAATGTCATTCACCATATCAACAGACTTAAAGTCAAGAATCACATGATTATTTCAATAGATGCAGAAAAAGCATTTGATAAAATACAGCATCCCTTCATGCTCAAAACACTAGGAAAAAATAGGGATAGTGGGAACATTCCTTAACATTGTAAAGGCCATCCATGCTAAGCCCATGGCTAATATCAGTCTAAATGGTGAAAAACTAAAAGCATTCCCCCTAAAAACCGGAACAAGAAAGGGATGCCCTCTTTCACCATTTCTATTCAATATCGTCTTTGAAAGTCTAGCCAGAGCAATTAGACAGACCAAAGAAATTAAAGGGATACGAATAGGAAAGAAGAACTCGAACTATCCCTATTTGCTGATGATATGATTATATACTTAGAGGAACCAGGAAATTCCACCAGAAAACTTTTAGAACTCATAAGTGAATTCAGTAAAGTAGCAGGATATAAGATCAATGCACATAAATCCAATGCATTTTTATACATAAGTGATGAATCTTCAGAAAGAGAAATTAGGAAAACTACCCATTCACAATAGCATTGAAAAAAATAAAATACTTGGGAATCAATCTCACAAAAGAGGTGAAAGACTTCTACAATGAGAACTACAGAACACTAAAGAAAGAAATTAAAGAAAACCTTAGAAGATGGAAAGATCTCCCATGTTCTTGGATAGGAAGAATTAATATTGTCAAAATGGCCATACTACCAAAAGTGTTATACAGATTCAATGCAATTCTTATTAAAATCCCAATGATGTACGTTACAGAAATAGAGCAAGCAATTATGAAATTCATCTGGAAGAATAAAAAACCAGAATAGCTAAAGCAATCCTTGGCAGAAAGAGTGAAGCAGAAGGTATCACAATACCAGATCTTCAACTCTGCTACAAAGCAATAGTAACAAAAATGGCATGGTATTGCTACCAAAACAGAAAGGTGGATCAATGGTACAGAATAGAGGACATGGACACAAACCCAAATAAATACAGTTTTCTCATACTAGACAAAGGGGCCAAAAATATGCAATGGAGAAAAGATAGCCTCTTCAACAAATGGTGCTAGGAGAATTGGAAATCCATATGCAACAGAAAACTAAACCCATATCTCTCACCATGCACGAAACTAAACTCAAAATGGATTAAGGATCTCAGAATCAGACCAGAGACCTTGCATCTTATAGAAGAAAAAGTAGGTCCAGATCTTCAACATGTTGGCTTAGGACCAGACTTCCTCAACAGGACTCCCATAGCAGAAGAAATAAAAGCAAGAATCAATAACTGGGATAGATTCAAACTAAAAAGCTTCCTCTCAGCAAAGGATACTATCAGCAATGCAAAGAAAGAGCCTACAGAGTGGGAGAAAATCTTTGTCAATCATACTTCAGATAGAGCACTAATCTCCAGAATCTATAAAGAACACAAAAAACTCAACACCAAGAATACAAACAACCCAATTGACAAATGGGCTAAGGAAATGAACAGACACTTCACAGAAGAAGATGTACAAGCAATCAACAAACATATGGAAAAATGTTCAATTTCTCTAGTAATAAGAGAAATGCAAATCAAAACCACCCTAAGATTCCATCTCACCCCAATTAGAATGGTGATTATCAAGAATACAAGCAACAACAGGTGTTGGCAAGGATGTGGGTAGGAAGGTACACTCATACATGGCTGGTGGGGCTGCAAATTAGTGCAGTCACTCTGGAAAGCAGTGTGGAGACTCCTTAGAAAACTTGGAATGGAACCACCGTTTGACCCAGCTATCCCACTCCTTGGCCTATACCCAAAGGACTTAAAATCAGCATATTACAGAAATACAGCCACATCAATGTTCATAGCTGCTCAGTTCACAATAGCCAGATTGTGGAACCAACCTAGATGCCCTTCAATTGATGAATAGATAAAGAAACCGTGGTATATATATACAATGGAATATTACTCAGCCATAAAGAATGATAAAATTATGGCATTTGCAGGCAAATGGATGACATTGGAAAATATCATGCTAACTGAGATAAGCCAAACTCAAAAAACCAAAGGAGGAATGATATCGCTAATAAGTGGATGATGACACATAATGGGGTGTGGGAGGGGTAAGTCTTACTGTTAGAGTTAGGGTTAGGGAGGGGGGCAAGAATGGAGGAAGGAAGGACTGTATAGAGGCAAAAGAGGGGTGGGAGGGGTGGGAGGGGTGGGGAGAAGGGAAAATAACAGAATGAATCAAACAACAATACCCTATGTAAATTTATGATTACACAAATGGTATGCCTTTACGCCATGTACAGACAGAGAAACAACATGTATACCATTGGTTTACAATAAAATAAATTTTTAAAAATAAAAAAAATAGAAACTACTCCAACATCTAGAGACTAATAACACACTATTGAATGATTTATGGATAATAAGACATCAGAGGGGAAATAAAATATTTTTAGCAGTAAATGAGAACAAATATACAACATATCAAAATCTCTGGGACAGTATGAAAGTTTTACTAAGAGGAAAACTTGTTGCATGGAGTGCATTAATAAAAGAATAAAAAGTCAACAACTAAATGACCTAACATTACAGCTCAAAGTCCTAGAAAAAGAAGAACAGATCAACATTAAAAGTAGTAGAAGACAGAAAATAATTTAAATCAGAGTTGATATCAATGAAATTGAAAAACAAAAGAAACAATTCAAAAAATGGACAAAACAAAAGATTGGTTCTTTGAAAAAATAAATAAAATTGATAAACACTTCACCACACTAACAAAGAAGGAGAGGGAAAACTCAAATTACTAAACTTCGTGATGAAAAAGGAAATATCACGACAGACACTATTGAAATAGAAAACATAATTACAAGCTATTTTGAAAATCTATTCTCCAACAAAATATACAATCTCAAAGACATTGGCAGGTTTCTAGAGACCTATGATCCACCCCAAACTGAATCAGGAGGACATACAAAATTTAAACAGCTCACTTTCAAGAAATGAAACAGAAGATGACATCAAAAGTAAGTCTACCAACCAAGAAAAGCCTGGGAGCAGACAAATTCTCAGCTGAGTTCTACAAGACCATCAAATAAGAATTAACACCAATGCTCCTCAAAGTCTTTCATGTAATAGAAAAGGAAGGAATCCTTCCAAACTCATTCTATGAAGCCAGTATCAGGGCTGGGGTGATAGCTCAGTCAGTAGTGTGCTTACCTTGCAAGTACAGGGCCCTGGGTTCAAACCCCAGCACCTCAAAAAAAAAGGACATGAAGCTTGTATCACCTGGATACCAAACCCAGACAAAGGCACATCAAGGAAAGAAAACTTCAGATCAGTATCCCTGATGAAAACAGATGCAAAAATTCTTAACAAAATTCATCAACATCTGGAGATCAGTAAATGTAATCCACCACATCAACAGACTTAAAGATTAAGAATCATGATTATTTCAATAGATGTAGAAAAAGCATTTGATAAATACAGCACTCATTCATAATCAAAATACTAATTTAGGGATAGTAGGAACATACCTAAAAATTGTAAAGGCTATCTATGCTAAGCCCACAGCCAACATCATTCTAAATGGAGAAAAATTGAAAGCATTCCCTCTAAAATGCCCTCTGTCACCACTTCTATTCAACATCATCCTTGAAACTCTAGTCACAGCAATTAGGCAGACCAAAGATATTAAAGGGATACGAATAGGAAAAGAAGAACTCAAACTATCACTATTTGTTGACAACATGATTCTATGTTTAGAGGATCCAAAAAATTCGACCAGAAAGCTTCTAGAACTAATAAATGAATTCAACAAAGAAGCAGGATATAAAATTAACACTCATAAATCTAATGCATTTCTGTTCATAAGTGATGAATACACTGCAAGAGAAATTAGGGAAACTACCCCATTCACAATAGCATCGAAAAAAATAAAATACTTGGGAATCAATCTCAGAAAAGAGGTGAAAGACCTCTACAATGAGAACTACAGAACACTAAAGAAAGAAATTAAAGAAAACCTTAGAAGATGCAAAGAACTCTCATGTTCTCAGATAGGCATAATTAACATTGTCAAAATGGCCATACTACCAAAAGTGCTATACAAATTCAATGAAATTCCAATTAAAATCCCAATGACATACCTTATAGAAATAGAGAAAGCAATCATGAAATCCATCTGGAAGAACAAGAAACCCAGAATAGCCAATTCAATTCTGAATGGGAAGAGTAAAGCAGGAGGTATCACAATACCAGAACTTCAACTATACTACAGAGAAATAGTAACAACAACATGGTATGGTATTGGCACCAAAATAGACAGGTAGATCAATGGCACAGAATAAAGGACAAAAGATAACCTATCCAACAAATGATGCTGGGAAAACTGGAAATTCATATGTAACTAAAGGAAATTAAACCTCTATCTCTCACCCTGTACAAAACTCAACTCAAAATGGATCAAAGACGTAGGCACTGTAACAGAGACCCTGCACATAATAGAAGAAAAAGTAGGTCCAAATCTTCATCATGTCAGATTAGGACCAGACTTCCTTAACACCACTCCCAAAGTATCGCGTCCCCTGCCCGCAGAGAAACACGAAACCGGATCAGGGCAAGTTCTTTATTTTCTGCAGTCTGCTTCTTCTGGCTGGCCAGCAGCGGCGGGCCGCTCTTGCAAGCGCCTTACATTACATACAACAACCAATCAGCTTATAGATCACGAGGGGAAAGCATGGACAGTAATGGAGCACAACAGTGTGGATATAGCAATCATGCAGTGTCCACGAGGACCCATAACCAATCACATTAACTTCCTCAAAATACGCCACTTGTTGGCAGAGAGTATTAGTCTGCTGGAGGTACCTGGTTTTGTTCTCAGCACTTCCTTGGCACCTTGCCAGGCGCCATCTTGGCCACGCCGAAGGGCTGGGGGTCCGCGGCACCCCGACAGCTCCCCCTTTTTTATTTATTAAAAGAATGCTGGCTTGGGATCGTGCCTGTCTTAGGCGGAGTGGTCAACCATCGTCCTTACCCGTCATCGGATAACTGCAGAGCATGCTACAGCTCCTGTCTTAGGTCGGTACGCGGTTACCTCCTTCCTTACCCGTCGTTGACTACCGATCCAGCATGCTCAGCCAGACTTGAGGAGAGCTGCCAGCCTCTAAGGCCATCATGGCTTGATGGAAAATGATGCGATCTCTGGCATGAACTTGGCGAATACGCATGATAAAGCGTGTGAGGAAGATAATTGCAATAATCATTAACACACACAATGCTCCCATTCCTGCCCATTGCTTTACAAAACTGAAGGAAGAAGATAACCAATTTTGCATTTCAGATATAGGGGCTACATTAACTCTAGTAGAATTAAGGCTAACAATTTGTGATCTAAGAATGGCAGTAAGATTATCAAATTTATAAGACCAATTGGCACGTAGCTGAGTAGATATGATTTTAGACAAATTTGCTGCATAACTAAGATTATGAAAAGCTACAGGTGTAATGCACAGTTCCGGCAGATGATAAATACACCCCACGCTTAATAGTTCTTGTAAAAGGTCCATTTGTTCTTGAAGTAAGTCCACACGCTGGTTCACCAAAAGTAGTCCTGCTTTTAGGTGTTGATCCACTGTTTGTTGAGTAGACAGAGCAGTAGCTGTCTGCTGGACCACTTCATTAAGCTTAGTTGCTGACTGTACTGATGTCATCAAGGCTACAGCTGCTGCGGCGACTGCTGCTGCTGACGCAACTATGGTGGTAATGACTGCTACGGTGATTCCAAAGTCCCTCTTATTTCTGGAAAGCAATACTGGCAATTCATCATCTGTAACAGAGACTGGGACTGGTAGGAAGGTAGGAACACACATTAAGTCTGCCAGCAGGAACCTAGAAGCATTTTAACATTGAGAGATAGCACAAATCTGAAGTACAATTGAGAGAAGCAGTTGTTTTGTTACATAGTTGAACTGTTCCTCCTAAGAGACTAAAAAGAGGTTGTAAGTTAGTTTATTCCGTGGAAACACACAAACTGAGTCGCAGCTCCAGTAAAGCACCGGGTTACCCTTATTACCCAGAGTTAAAAAAAAAAAAAAAAAACCCAAACAAAGAGACAAAGAGAAAGTTTATCTTTAGGGGACCTGAAGGTCTCCTCTATTCCCCCTTTTTGTTTATCATGGATAGAATCTTATACCCATTTGTCTATCCTGCCTCGGTTATCAGTTTGTTTAATCATTTGGTACTGTTGAGTAAGGACCATAGTTTGGATTGTTTAAAGGGAATAATACAGACTTCTCCCGGCAGGGAGAAAGCTGATATTTCGAAAGTCCCGAGAAGTGAGCGCACCCTACATCCCCTATAGGCAGGTAAATTTGGTAATCAATGGGCTCCGGAGATCCTTGACATTTGCAAAGGCAGATGGCTTCATGGCTTCATTTCCTCGAATTGACCCGATTCCCTATTTTTACACTAACTACCTGTCCTTAATTCTGGCTTCATTCTCCGCTTTAGCTATAGGAACTCCCAACTGCTTCAAGGAAAAGGGGGCGTCGGTCGTTCTGGCTGCTTCGAAGCTGAAAGGGGGCAGTGAGGGGCAAGCAGTTTGGAGTTCCTTTTTTAAAAATCGGGTCAATCGAGGGGTCCGAGGTAGAAGTCTGGTTGGGGAGGAGCAGGTTGTAAAGTCATCTGGGGGTGGGTGCTTCTATAATAGAAGAACAAAAAGACATGAGTACTGAAATGAAATTAGTACAAAGTAAATGTTGCAGCATCTGGAACATGCCACTGAGTATCATGAAAATGACAGAAGTCAATCTTTCACCAGGAGGTGGAAGAACTGAGAAATTGTTCCCATAACGAGACCTAGCAAAGGCTGGAAAGGACAAGGCCTTTATTTGGGAACTTTAACATAGTCCAGGTTATCAGGAATGTAAACACAACATTTAACTCTTAATGTCATAGATATCCCAAAAAATATAGTTAAGCTACTTAAGTCATCTGATTGTGTAAAATATCCCTTTATTGGTATAACCTGTGTTTAGTAGAGAGCTCTATATTTCTGTTACTTAGGGCTAGGTAATCATACGAGCAAACATAGATTAAGTCTACCTGTGTAGCTTAGGAAGATCTGCAGGCCTTAAACTGACTAAAAACTTCTGACTCTGGCAGTTTCTCTTGATAGTTATCAGGCACATTTGTTGAAGAATCTTTCTTTCATTTGTAGCTTCCAGTCTTTATTCTAGTGGACTAACATAAGTGTACATCTTAAGTTACATTTAATTATTATTTCTCTTAAATGCCCAAGAATGGCTATATTTTGGTTTTTACTGTTTTGCTGGGTGTCCAGGATCCTCTAGTCTCAACAATCTCCTTGATCAGGAGGTTGTGTGACCCAGAGTTGCAGCACTCCTTAGAGAAGTCCTCTTATTCCCTGGGTTCAGGCTGACTGAGGGCAAAAGATCCAAATACTGGCCTATCTTGTCTTCTGTATTTAATTCCAATCTCTAAGTTTGATCTTATTCATCCAGCAAGCCAGTTTTACCAGTCATAGAGTGAGAGTACTGGGCTTTAACTTTAATGTACATAACTTTACAGTTATTTACCCTTTTATCTAACTGGAGTCTGTATTAGTTCTGGAAGTTACCACTATCTGTTCTATAGGTGATGGCTTATTATCATAAGTTACCTAGGTTGTGTGTTTTTGAAGCAGCTACTTTTGTAAAACATTAACAGGTAACAGTTTTACAAAATGAAATTAGCAAGAGTAAAAATATATTCTGCTTGTATAATAGCTATCTTGAATTTTGACTGAGAACCACATTATATTTCCTATTTGAGATCATAGTAATTTTACAACAAGAACCAATCTTTTGATTATAACTTTAAATAAGCTGAAGTCTGACTTATTTTGGAGTCACTCTAACATGCAGTAAGGTGAGAGGGAGAGCCTTATCTCAGGTAAGGCGTGACTCTTTATAGATCTTAAGTGTTCTAATTCTGATGTTGATCTTTGCTTCTTCCTTAAATATCATTAAGTAGTTTACATATACTGTTTCCTGAGTCTATACAAACTTTATAATTAACACAATTTAACATTGTATCTAAAACATGAATCAAAGAAAGGCTGAGAGAGCTTTTAACTTTCCTTTTGTGTGTCAAAGTGGCAAAATATTTTTATGTTTCACAAAATTAACCTTTAAACAAGTCAGGCTCTAATGTTTAGAAATACATTTACATTTGAAATTTTTTATCTCAGTGTAAAATATAACCAATTTTACATATATCCTATTGATAACAGGTCCTCTAATAGAACACTAAATGATAGAAATTAATCCCCAATGAAATTTACTCTTTATAAGCTTAAAATTACCATTACAGACAAGTTTAACTGGAGAATAGCAGCTTGATAAATTTCCTGCTTTAAAACTTGTATACCTGAAAAATATGAACACATTTAATATACAACTAGAAACCATTTCACAATTACCTTGACACCCTTTTTCTTACCAAATTTAGTTTTTAAAGAAAAATTTAGACTCTGTAACACAGTACAATACTTTAACAGTTGTTTAACCATAATTGTATACACCCCAATTTTTAAGACTAATTGTTCTAAAGAATAAAACTTAAGAGACTTGTTGAAACTTGTCCTTTACTTACACACAGACTTTCTTACTCAGAAACATTTCCTTTTTCTTTTTATTTACCAACCTATGAAAACACCAAGAATGTTTAAGTATGATACCCCATGTAATTTAAGAAGTTAAAAGTACTTGATGTTATTTAACAATTAGCATTTTAACTTTGTAAATTAACCAGACGTCTCTACAAACACATTTGAGTAATCCCATACATGTTAACTCCAATTTATTTATTTTATAAAAACCAAGATATCAGACAAGTGTCCTGAACAGGATCCGTTGCCTCTTTCCTGCTGAAGAAAAGTCCTAGAAGCAATTGATATTAGACATTGTTTAACAATAACATTTCATTAGTTTGACCACCTGGAGACTTGTAAGTTATTTTCAAAGATATTTTACTTTTATTAGTTTACCCAATATAAATTGAACCTTTTTAAATCACGTGAATAAAAGTATTTGGATCCATTTTTAAATTTTAATTTTAAGAGCGCTCAGTTTTGACAAAATATGACATTAGACAGCACGACATACAGATAACATAAAATCAAAGGCCTTGTAACTTTATAGGTAAATGTTCATTGCAATGAAACAGATGTTTAAAAACTTCAGTTGAATAAAAAATAGAACTGATCAAAAAGAAAAAAAAAAATCATTAACCTAGGTATGCAGGATCAAAATTATGAGCTCAAAAATACAGCATTAAAGAAAAACAAAACAAACAAAGAATCCTAGAAAATAAGTTAGTTAAGTTTAAAACGGACACCCTTTTTTTTTTTTTTTTTTTTTTTCTTTTCTTTAGGTTACCCCTCCTCCTTCCCGCTGAGACTGCTGTAATTTATAATCCATTGTAGGCTTTGACAAGGCCAGGCAGGGGGGAGGGAGGATCACCCAGGACTTTTTAACCCTTTTTTTACCTGGTTGAGAAATCAGATTAGGTTTGAATGCAGAAAATCATGAAACAATTATCTCCCAATACTTGTGGGGACTATGGCTACTATATTATGTTCCCACTCTTTCTGAAGTCTGAGAATATGATCGTTCCTCTTTAATTTTTTCTAAGATCTGACTTCCTTCTTCTAAAGGCCCCTTTAAATCCCTAAAAGGGTTTTTTGATTTACCTTGCTGTATCAAACAAGATTTAACAAGTGACCATATTGCCAGAGTTCCCATTGGCAAAGGCTCGCGTCTCTCCGCGTCACGCAAATCCTCTCCTAGCTGTTCCCACTGAGGAAGATTTAATAATCCCTCGTCTAAAAACCACGGAGAGACTTTCTCTACAGTATCTAGGAACTTGAAGGCCGTGTTTGCCTTCAATGGTGTTCCGTGATTTTTTAAAAGTTCTCTAAGAGGCCGCTGCATTCTAATCTTAGACAGATCCGTTCCCATGACTACGAGGTAGTTTACTAGTTTAAACACACAAACAAAAGACAGGCGCGCGCACGCACACACGCTCACTCACACACGCACACAGTTTGGTACCACTTGAATCGTCCCTCCCATGGGGAACCTTTTATGATGAATCGTCCCTCCTCTGGGGAACCTCTTATGATGAATTGTCCCTCCGCTGGGGAACCTCCTGTGATGAATTGTCCCTCTGCTGGGGAACCTCCTGTAATGAATTGTCCCTCTGCTGGGGAACCTCCTGTAATGAATTGTCCCTCTGCTGGGGAACCTCCTGTAATGAATTGTCCCTCTGCTGGGGAACCTCCTGTAATGAATTGTCGCTGCTCCGCGAACCTCGAGACGTCTCACCTTTTGAACTCTCAAACTAATTTTTCTTGATTTGAAAACTTATGTGAACTTACCCTTATATTTTTTCTCATTCCCGGGTGTTTCGGCACCATCTATCGCGTCCCCTGCCCGCAGAGAAACACGAAACCGGATCAGGGCAAGTTCTTTATTTTCTGCAGTCTGCTTCTTCTGGCTGGCCAGCAGCGGCGGGCCGCTCTTGCAAGCGCCTTACATTACATACAACAACCAATCAGCTTATAGATCACGAGGGGAAAGCATGGACAGTAATGGAGCACAACAGTGTGGATAAAGCAATCATGCAGTGTCCACGAGGACCCATAACCAATCACATTAACTTCCTCAAAATACGCCACTTGTTGGCAGAGAGTATTAGTCTGCTGGAGGTACCTGGTTTTGTTCTCAGCACTTCCTTGGCACCTTGCCAGGCGCCATCTTGGCCACGCCGAAGGGCTGGGGGTCCGCGGCACCCCGACACCAAAGCACAAGAAATAAAAGCAGGAATCAATAAATGGGATGGATTTAAACTAAAAAGATTTTTCTCAGCAAAGGAAACAATCAAGAATGTGAAGAGAGAGCCTAGAGAGTGGGAGAAAATCTTTTCCACACACACTTCAGATAGAGCACTAATCTCCAGAATCTATAAAGAACTCAAAATCCTTTACACCAAAAATACAACTAACTCAACCAATAAATGGGCTAAGGAACTGAGCAGACATTTCACAGAAGAAGATCTACAAGTGATCAACAGACAAATGAAAAAATGTTCACTGTGTCTAATAATTAGAGAAATGCAAATCAAAACTACCCTAAGATTTTATCTCACTCCAATTAGAATGACTGTTATCAAGACTGCAAGCAACAACAAAGATGTGGGGGGAAAAGTTACTTACACTCATACATTACTGGTGGGGTTGCAAATTGGTGCAGACACTCTGGAAAGCAGTATGTAAATTTCTTAGAAAACTTGGAATGGAAAAACAATTTGACCAGTTATCCTACTCCTTGGTCTATATCCAAAGGACTTAAAATTAGCATATTATAGTAATACAGCCACATCAATATTTATAGCAGCTCAATTCACAATAGCTAGATTGTGAAACCAACCTAGACACCCTTCAACAGATGAATGGATAAAGAAACTGTGGTATATATATACACAATGGAATATTACTCAGCCATGAAGAAGAATAAAATTATGGCATTTGCAGGTAAAAGGGTGGAGTTGGAGAATATCATGCTAAGGGAGATAAACCAATCTCAAAAAAACCAAACACTGAATGTTTTCTCTGATAAGTGGAGGATGATACATAACGAGGATGGGAGGGGATAAGGGAAGAATGGAGGAAGGATGAATTGTGTAGAGGGAAATGAGGGGTGGGGAGGGGTAGGAGAAGGAGAGATTATTAGAAGGAATGAGACCGAGATCATTACCCCATGTGTACATAGATTACACAAGCGGTATGACTCTACCTCGTGTACTAGAAAAGCAGAAGAACTGGGTTTCTAAGGGAAGGTTACGAGTTTAATCAAAGTTATATATGGAATTTTTTTTCCAAATTACTTTGTCTAGAGTTCAAGATAAAGGTCAAGACCAGTGACTTGAGAGGATATTTCAGAGGTAGGCAACAGGTCGGATGAAATTTTTAATATATTACAACAAGAACTACAAAACAGAAGTGCTTACAAATCTATATAAGTTCAAGAGCATCTGACCTTTTTGCTGAGGTTCAGTTGCAAATCAACAAAGGAAACTGGATAAAGATTAGTCAGAAACATCAATTTCAGCCTTCAACATTATTCTCCCCATCTTTTATTAAGAGTCTACCGTGTCTTTAGAAGCACTGCTACAAGTCCTCTGGAGCTCACAGAGGGCAGACAAGGTTCCCAACAGCTGGGTTGTAACCTACCCTAGAATTAGGCACATGTAATACCTGTTCCTACTCATCTGGTAACACAGAGAGAACAGTAAAACATTCTCTTTGAATAATTATTTTTACTATTTATGAACAATGTATTTATTTTTAAAATAATGACATAGGCTGAGCACTATGGTATATACTTATAATCCCATCAATTTAGGAGGCTAAGGCAGGAAGATCCAACTTCAAGGTCAGAAACAACGTAGCAAGACCCTGTTTCAAAATAAAACTTTTAAGAGGGAAGAGAAAGTAGCTCAGTGATAGAGTGCTTGCCTAGCATTCACAGTCCCTGGGTTCAAGTACTGCAAAAAAAAAACCAACTACCATTATTATATAATATACTATATTGCATGAAATATTTAATGTGTTTATTACATATTTATATCTCTTAATTTATACACAGTTTCACCATAAATTTTCTTTTACAGTTTCTATGCTTTTTTTTATTTAGTTGTAAACCTGATTCACATTAAATGATTTTTTGGGTTTTTTTTTAATTCATAAATCAGTTTCTCCTCTTTTAGTTCCAAAATATTCAAGAGATTTACAATCGCTTAATAGTCACATAGTTTTCTTTGCCTTATAAAAATAAATCATTGCTTAGAAATTATCAGGGTAAAATATAATTATAATATACATTGAATGGGATAGAAATGTACATCTTCTGGCCTCAAAAAAGTATTGATTAATAATATTAAAGTTTTCCTCAACTGTTTATGATTTACGCTAAATTTCAGTTTTCAATACTAACTAAAATCTAAAAACCTTAGCACGAACTCGATGTCAGCACGGGTGAATAAACTTAGATGATAAAAAAGGCTTCAATTCTCAAAGTTCTCTGGTAATTATCTCCGTTTTGTCAATTCCTCTCCATGTGTAAGGACACTGAGAAACTCAGAGGGTGTGACTAGAGTTACACACGTGGATTGGAAGAGAGAGATCCTTTAGAATCAGTGTCAAAGAGAGGAATGGCCATCATCAAGTATCAATGGAAAATGCATCTGGGATGTGAGGTTTCAGCCATCACCATCCCCAAAGTCTTCAATGACAGAAACTATCTCCAGGAACAAACTCGACGTTCCATAGCTGGGTTGAATCCTCCACAGCACAAACATATTTTTTTCTCTTCGTGGTGATGGGGATGGAACCCAGGGTCTCATGAACACTACTAGGTCAGTGCTCTACCTGAGCTCCTCCCCATTCCCTCTTCAATATTTTCAGAATCCTCAGAGTAGCAGTTCCCTGGGAAGAACCGACCATATCAGGATAGCCTCTGTCAGGAGACTTTTCATAGTGGATATTGAAACCTGAACTAAAATGAAGACTTGTGAATATTCAATTAAAGAGATTAATTTCCAGGAACAATCACTATTAATCTGAATTTCTTGGACTGTGCATGAAAGAACATTTCCTAAAACTTGCTAAAGCCTTAACAAAGAGTCTCCTCATTGCCACTTTCATCTCCTCATTTCTAAAGGTATAGATGATAGGATTCATAAAAGGAGTGATAAGAACATCAAAGATAGCTAAAAATTTATCTATGGGTAAGGCAGGGAAGGGCCACACGGAGACAATGATGCAAGGACCGAAGAAAACGACCACCACAGTGATGTGAGCTGAGAGAGTGGAGAGGGCCCTGGCTGAACCACCTGAAGCGTGTTTACGAACCGTAACCAGAATGAAGACGTAAGACATGATCAGGATGATGAAGGTGTCGGTGGAGATGAACCCACTGTTGGCAGTGACCAGAAACTCCAGTCTGTAAGTGTCTGCACACGCGAGTTTGATGAACTGAGGAAAGTCACAGTAGAAGCTATCCATTTTGTTGGTTCCACAAAAGGGCAAGTTTACAACAAAAGCCAGCTGGACCACAGAGTGGATGAGTCCAATGGTCCAGGCCACAGCCAGGAGAGAAGTGCACGTTCTCAGGCTCATGCTGGTCAGGTAGTGGAGGGGCTTGCAGATGGCCACGTAGCGGTCGTAGGCCATGACGGTCAGCAGCACCATCTCTGTCCCTCCCAAGGTGTGAATGAAGAACATCTGTGTGATGCAGCCTTTCAAGGAGATGGCTCTGTGCTTTCTGAAGAGGTCATAAATCATCTTTGGAGTGGCGATGCTGGACACACCTGTATCGATGAAGGAGAGATTGGCCAGCAAGAAGTACATTGGGGAGTGTAGGTGACGGTCTGAGATGATCGTGAGCACAATGAGAAGGTTTCCCAGCATACTTGCTACATAAAATGTCGTGAAGAACAGAAAAAGGAGAATCTGAATCTCCCAAGAACTGGTGAGTCCCAGCAACACAAATTCAGACACCACTGAGTGATTTCCTCCATCCATCAACTTCAAGTGCAAGGATGACCCTGCAGTTACTGTTACCTGAGGAGCACACGAGGAGGGGGAAAGTTTTCAAGTGGAAAAGGACATCCTGGCTATGGAGTAATGACCCAGGTGTCAAAAACTGAAGGTCACCTTGCCCTTGTACAGTGAAGAGTTTATACTGTGCTCGGGTCACAGAGAACTAACCCCAGAAACTTTTCCATGCCTAAATCATTGGAATCATGTTCTCACACAACCTCAGATTTAGTTTGGGCTTTATGGTACATCTAGAAGGGGAATACGTAAACAAAGCACCAAAAAAATTTTAAGGAGTGGTATACCAAAAGTATAGAAAATTATACTCCCTAATTTCTACATGAAAAAAAAATCTCACAGAACAGGAAACGCATTGAAATGGAAAAGCTACTTATCTTTTTCTATTGTACACAGCCACCTTACAACATTCTGAAGTTGTTTAGTGATATGTCTTGGGTTTTCTAGGTTTATAATCATGTGTCATCAACAGAAGAGGTAACCTTTTCATCTTAAAATTTTGCTGGTATAAGATTGTATTCATACATTACCCCTTGCTGACATGGAAGTCCTACCATAGTTTTCTATTCTTTTCATGGCCACTATCCCTTTTCCAGTGACACATTGCTCTATTCTTTTTTAATATAATAACACTATTTTCCTTACCAATATGTTCCATTCCCTTCCTACTTATCCCCAACAATTAAGATGAAATCTTTAAAATACTTTTCTCCACCTCTGCTCCTGTGTCCCCCCATTTAAATTAAGTCAGTTCCTTCTTGTGCTTCTGGAACAACTACTGGCTTTACATATCATGCCTCTTGATTCTATCCCCTTTATTTTATTTTCTTTAATTTTTTTCCATTTCATTATCTTTATCTACATACCTTGAGATACCCAATGAACCTCATCTTCCAGCCTCAGATTTGAATTTCAGAAATAATCCTCCCCTTTCAAAATTTGATTCTTGAATTTTTCAGCTCATGATTAGACCCATAAATTATAAATTTGTCTAAATTAAAAATGTTCATATTGTCTCACACATAACTGCAACTAAGACAATTTCTTCAAGTTTTGTCCTACCATAAATGCCAATCTTTATTTTTTTATCCTTTTTAATAATCATTTCCTTCAAAATAGAAATATCAAAGTTTATAACATTAATTTCCTTTTCTCCTAAAAACTTATGACCTCTAAAAATCTTTCATCTCTTTGTTGTAAAATAGCCATAAACAGTGATCTATATTTTACAGATTTGAAAATGAGGACTCAAGGAGTTTAAATGAATTGCTTAATGTTGCACAGCTAGGTATTAAATTCAAGCCTAATTCTTCCAATTGTTAAAAAATGAAAGTAAATTTTAAAAGCATTTGAAGAAAATGTCAAAATTCTACTGGTTGCTATCTTTTTATGAAGAGACTATGGGTTTTCACTTTTTTCCACTTTAGTTTTATAAATTTTCTATTTGAGCACATCTATTTCTCCTTAGAGAAAAACATTCAAGAACAGGCTGACTCCAGATTTCAGGCATTATTTATTAACTACTCTGTTAAACCCTGATGACCTAATGTCAAAGATAATTTTCAAGGACCCATCAAAGTAGCTTTTACTATCAGAGCACTCGACAGAATTTCACAGAAGGTAAAGTGAGTTTGGGGGTGTCTAATATTTCATTGGCAGAACTCCTTCCTCTCTTATCACACTGCATCTACTCCTGCTTCATACCCCACTCTGCTGTCCAAACCTCCTCTGCCATTCTCTCATTGATCTGGCCTCCTCTAATTCCTATCCTCCTGATTGATCCCTCCCAGACACTTGCAAATAAATCATTTCATGCTAAGCCAGCAGACACTTGAGTCTGTATCAATTCAACTCTCATCTATTTTTAGTTTGGTTGTATGTGCTCCTGTCTGTACTATGCTTTCTGCCACTGCTCCCCACTCTCCCCCAATCTCCCTGCACACCACAGAAAGGGACATCAACACCTTAGCACCACACCTCTGAAACTACCTCTACATTATCTTAGCTACCTGTGGAAAAGTTTTCAGCCCCTCAGTTTACTCTACTTCACTGTCCATTTCACCTGGGTCACATAGAAAAGTGAGAAAAAGAATAAAAATGACTGACTTATGTCTAAAACCAGTTGTGATTCTTGCTCAAAGATGCAAATGTCAGTCCAGTCCACAGACAGCTAGTGAGAACCAGAACTCATCCTGAGTCAGACCAAAGAACCTAAGCTATTCTCCTCAAGTGTAGATCAATACCCTCCAAATTTGGGGAAAAGATAAAAAGCTTCAAATATATGAGAGTTGCAATTCCTAAAGAGAAAAACAGGAATTCGTTTGTGTGATGCTGAGAACTTAGTTACAGAAATTGAGAGTTTGTAAAACACAGAAACTGAAACTGTAATTGGACATTTATCTACTGTGAAAAACAAATAGGAAATACACAATAGAGAAGTAGAAAGGAATGTGGGACAGAAAACATGAAAATGTCATGCTTTTTCCTCCTCCTGGAACAGCTGCTTCTGTTCAATGTTCTGCCCTGCACTCAGGATCCAGTTTAGTGTCTTCTCCAAAACAAATATCTACCAACATCACTAACAAAAGTTATAGGTACTCACTCTGGTACTCTTCTCCATGCTTTGCCCAGAACATATAGATAACAAATATGTCAAAAAAATTATTAAATTGTGGCTTAAATTTAAAAGGGAGATAATTACTGAACAATAGTTGAAGGCAGAGCCAAAGACAGGTTGGATTCACGTCTAGTCAGCTCAACTGTAAAGAATTTGTTTTACATACATTTTACATGATAGCACTTGAAGTAGGAGCTTTCTAGACTTCAAGGAGGATATTCTGACTAAGACTGTAGCCTTTTCAAAAACAATGAACCTTACTTTGTTTTTCTCAAGTAAAAAAATTCTAATTAGTAACCTTGACTATTGGTGACCAAATAGCACTGAGTCTGGGGAATAGTCCATCCTCCCTTGATTGAATTTTCCTGGGAATTATACCTCAGAGTCCACACTTATTTTTACCTAGGGAATAAAAAGGACAAAAGAAGAGAAGGGGTTGGGGAAGGATTGTCCATGCACCAGATGTAATGGTACCTAGGTGAATGGAAGAAGTATTTTGCTTCAAAATGAGTCAACAGAAGGAGCTGATGAGAAATGGAATACCTCCTTCAATGTATTAAATCAAGAGCACTACACCAGACTCAGGAGCCTGAGACAGTACAAAGCCAGCCTCAGCAATTTACCAAGGCACTAAGCAACTTAGTGAGACCCTCTCTCTAAAGAAAAGATTAAAAAGGGCTGGAGATGTGGCTCAGTGGTTAAGCAACATTGGGTTCAACCCTCAGTACAAAAAAAAAAAAAGTACTATACTTTTTTTTCACAATCCTATAATCTTTCCCTCCAATTCTGTTGTTGGTTTCATTCTTCAGGGATTATTGTCTCATGTTAACTCTTATTAGGAATGGCAGTTGATCAGCTCAAGACCACCCAACACATTTGGAAATTTTTGTTTATTTGTCTTTGGTGTTGGCATTGAACACAGGACCTCCTGCAAGCTAGGCAAGCACTCTATCACTGAGCTACATCCAAATAATTTGTGTTTTAAGCAATGACATTTTTACATGCTTAGAACAGAACTTGAGGGGTGTAAAAGCTTACAGGAACTTCAATGGAAATGTATATATAAGAAAAAAAAAAAAAAAGTCATCTAACTTTCCAAGATGAGAAGTCAGGAAAAGAGCAGATTAAATTAAATGAAGGAAGGTATATGAGAGCAAAATCATGCTGGGCATGGTGGTGTACTCCTTAGCTACTCAGGAGGCTGAGGCAGAAGGATTACAAATTCAAGGCCAGTCTCAGCAACTCAGCAAGAATCTCAGCAACCTAGGAGACCCTGTCTCGAAATAAAAAATAAAAAGGGGTATGGATATAGCTCAGTGGTAAACTACCCCTGGCTTAAATCCCTTGTACCAAAAAAAAAGTTCATAACAGGGCTGTTTATACCTCAAAATTGGAAATAACTTAAATGTCCAGCAATGAAATACTGACTAAAGCAATGTATCTACAGCCATAAAAGAGATTATCACATAGCCACCAAGAATTACATGCCAGCACATTTTTCATCATGAAAAGATTTACATATCACATTTTAAAATGATCAAGGTTATTGTAGAAATATGCAATAATATTTTGTACAATACAATTTTTAGATACATGAAAGAAGATGCAAGAAATAGACCAAGAATTTAACAGCTATATATTTGAATGAAATGACTTTCAGTCAAAGTTTCCTTTTCTTCTCATGCTTAACTATAAGTAACTTAAAAACATACCTTAGACAACAATTTGTTGACTCTTTTTTTATTTTTATTGTAAACAAGTGGGATACATGTTGTTTCTCTGTACATGGAGTAAAGGTGTACCATTTGTGTAATCATAAATTTACAGAGGGTAATGTTGTTTGATTCATTCTGTTATTTTTCCCTTCCCCCACCCCTCCCATCCCTCTTTTCCCTCTGTACAGTCCCTCCTTCCTTCATTCTTTCCCCCCTCCCACCCCCCATTGTGTGTCATCATCCACTTACCAGTGAGATCATTCGTCCTTTGGTTTTTTGAGATTGGCTTATCTCACTTAGCATGATATTCTCCAATTCAATTTGTTGACTCTTAAAGAAAGTGTATTTTCCCACCACTTGAGATGCGAAGGAAAAAGTTGCTCCTTTCTTCCACTTAGCTTTTATTTACCCTTGCTGTTTATATAATAACAAATAACTATTGACTTCCTCCTCTAGACCAGGCACCCCTCCAGGTACAAATGAACAAGAAATCAGTTTCTGCTTTATGGAGCACACAGTCCTGCAGAGAAAATATAATTAACAAAATATTAAGAAGCAATCTTTCCAATACAAACATTAAACCAAGTACATAATAAAGACTGGAGTAGAGCGGCAAGAGGGAACTACTTTAGAAAGGAGTCTTCCTTGGAGTTGACGCTCAGGCGAAACCTGAATGATGAGGAGACAGCCCTGCATACATCTGTGTGATGTGCTCTATGGGCAGAAGGAAGAGTCAGCGTACATGCCTCAGGAGACACAAGCTTGATATGTCCAAGTAGCAATTTAAGGGCAATGCATAGCAAGGAGGGAGAAAGTGTTAAAAAAAAAAAAAAAAAGAGTTCATGGGGCATGGTAGTGCACACCTGTCTGTAATCCCAGCAGCTCTGGAGACTGAGGCAAGAGGATTGCAAGTTCAAAGTCAGCCTCAGAAATTTAGTGAGACCCTAAGCAACTTAGGGAGACCCTTTTTCAAAATAAAATATAAAAAGGCCTGGGTATGTGGCTCAGTGGTTAAGCTGCCCTGGGTTAAATCTCCAGTACCAAAAGGAAAAAAAATAAGAGAGAAAGAAAGTTTGTTCATTGAGATTGGCAGGGTCAGATCTTGTCAGGCTCTGCAGATACTGGCTAGGCCAAGGGTGAAGCAGGGTCCAACCTCCAGGTCATGCTGGGGTCATCCTGCCCTGAGGCTTCAGCACTTTCCATGAGCTTCTCTCCTTCCAAGGCATGCATTAGCTCAGAAGAGTAGCCCAGTGGTGTCTAGCACTTCCCATAGCATCCACAAGTCCATAAGTCCCCTCTACTTACATTCTTTGAGTCTCCTGAGTTACCATACCACTTAATAATTTATAGTGACTTTTTGTTTCAGAGACCCATTGTTCATTCCTAAAATTGGGTTATATAATTCTAACAAGTTTCTACAGTTCCTGATACAAGAAGTAGAACATACAAATATTCAGTGTATTTCTGATCAATTAATACATATAATTTACATATGTATAAATTGTGTGTGCGTGTACGTGCCAGGGATTTAATCCAGGAGTGCTTTACTACTGAACCACATCCCCAGCCATTTTTTTATGTTTTATTTTGAGACAGGGTCTCTCTAAGTCTTTAGGGCCCTGCTAAGTTGCTTAGTTTTGTCTCAAACGTGGATCCTCCTGCCTCAGCTTCCTAAGCCACTGGGAATATAGGCATACGCACAATGCCCAGCTCTGTTTATATAAGTTTTATAAATTAATCAGCTTGAAAACTTCTTTCAGCATATTAAAATGTACCACAGAGGCTGGTGGTGATATACCCTGTAATCCCAGGACTGGGGAGAATGAGTCAGAAAGATTTCAAATTCAAGGTCAGCCCCCACAACTTAGCAAGGTCCTAAGCAACTTAGTAAGACCCTGTCTCAAAATTTAAGAATAAAAGGACTGGGAATGTACCTCAGTGTAAAATGCCCCTGGAGTCAATCCCCAGTACAAAACAAAAAATTTTTTAAACCCACAGATAATCAAAACAAGATATGAGCATTCTAAAATAATATAAAAGAGGGCAATTTGAAAATAAGAGAATGACTATTTTTAAAAAGTATAGAAACCAAATTGATTTGTGGCATATTGAAGTCTCTCTATTCAAGAAGTTTTATCACTTAAAATACTTGAAGAGTCTTCTCATTCTCAAGATAATCCACATTCTCCCCTGAGATGTATGTCTACCTTCCTAAATAAATCTCTGTCTATGCCTTTAAAAAAATAAAGAAATAAAATAGTTGGAGAATATTCTAGCTCTCTTAGGAAAAGAGCAAGTTCTATTTTTTTTAATATTTTTCATACATGTATGTAGGGTAATAACGTCCATCTCAATCCACTGCCCTTCCCTTTCCCACCTACCTGACCCCTTCCCTCACTCCTCTCTGTACAATCCAAAGTTCCTTCATTCTTCCCTAACCACCCCCAACTATGAATCAGCATCTGCTTATCAGAGAAAACGTTCAGTCTTTGGATTTTTGGGATTGGCTTATTTCACTTAGCAT
The DNA here is from genome assembly GCF_902686445.1 of Sciurus carolinensis. Lineage (NCBI taxonomy): Eukaryota > Metazoa > Chordata > Mammalia > Rodentia > Sciuridae > Sciurus > Sciurus carolinensis. The sequence goes on along the minus strand of NC_062214.1, from coordinate 119,055,969 downwards.
GCTATTCTCCAACTCCATCCACTCAACTACAAATGCCATAATTTCATCCTCCTTTACAGCTGAGTAATATTCCATTGTGTATATGTATTACATTTTCTTTACCCATTCATCTGTTGAAGGGCATGTAGGTTGGTTCCATAGTTTTGTTATCATGAATTGAGTTGCTATAAACATTGATGTGGCTGCGTCACTGTAGTATGGTGACTTTAAGTTCTTTGGGTATAAACCGAGGAGTGGGATAGCTGGGTCAAATGGTTGTTCCATTCCAAGTTTTCTTAGGAATCTCCATACTGCTTACCAAAGTGGTTGCACCAATCTGCACTCCTACCAAAAATATGTGAGTGTACCTTTTTCCCCACATTCTCACCAACATTTATTATTGCTTGTATTCCTGATAATTGCCATTCTGACTAGAGTGAGATAAAATCTTACAGCAGTTTGATTTGCATTTCTCTAATTGCAAGAGATGATGAACATATTTTCATATGTTTGTTGATTGATTGTATTTCTTCTTCATCTGTTCAGTTCCTTAGCCCATTTATTGATTGGGTTATTTGTTTTTTCAGTGTTAAGTTTTTTGAGTTCTTTATATATTCTAGAGATTAATACTTTATCTGAGGTGCGTGGGTAAAGATTTTCTCCCTTCTGTAGGCTCTCTCTTCACATTATTGATTGTTTCTTTTGCTGAGAGGAAGTTTTTTAGTTTGAATTCATCCCATTTATTGATTCTTGATTTAACTTCTTGAGCTTTATGGGTCTTGTTAAGGAAGTCAGGTCCTAAGCCTACGTGGTGAAGAATTGGGCCTGTTTTCTTCTATTAGGCGCAGGGTCTGTTTTAGTGCCTAAGTCTTTGATCCACTTTGAGTTGATTTTTGTGCAGAGTGAGAGAGAGGGGGTTAATTTCAATTTGTTACATATGGTTTTCCAGTTTTCCCAGCACCATTTGTTGAATAGGCTATCTTTTCTCCAATATATATTTTTGGCACCTTTATCTAGTATGAGATAAACTTATTTATGTGGGTTTGCCTCTGTGTCTTCTATTCTGTACCTCTGCTCTACCTGTCTATTTTGGTGCCAATATCATGCTGTTTTTGTTACTATTTCTCTATAGTATAGTTTAAAATCTGGTATTGTGATGCCTCCTGCTTCACTCTTCTTGCTAAGAATTACTTTGGCTATTCTAGGTCTCTTACTTTTCCAAATCAATTTCATGATTGATTTTTCTATTTCTATGAAGAATGTCATTGGGATTTTAATAGAAATTGCATTGAATCTGTATAACACTTTTGATAGTGTGGCCATTTTGAGAATATTAATTCTGCCTACCCAAAAGCATGGGAGATCTTTACGTATTCTAAGGTCTTCAATTTCTCTCTTTAGTGTTCTGTAATTTTCATTGTAGATATCTTTCACCTCCTTTGTTAGATTGATTCACGAGAATTTTATTTTTGTTGAGGCTATTGTGAATGGGATAGTTTTCCTAATTTCTCTTTCAGTAGATTTGTCACTTATGTATAGAAATGTGTTTGATTTATAGGTATTGACTTTTTATCCTGCTACTTTGCTGAATTCATTTATGAGTTCTAGAAGTTTTCTGGTGGAATGTTTTGGATCTTCTAAATATAGAATCATGTCATTGGCAAACAGTGATAATTTGAGTTCTTTTCCTATTCATATCCCTTTAATTTCTTTCATGTCTGATCGCTCTGGCTAGAGTTTCAAGGATGATGTTGAATAGAAGCGGTGAAAGAGGGCATCCCTGCCTTGTTCCAATTTTTAGGGAAAATTCTTTCAATTTTTCTCCATTTAGAATGATGTTGACCATGGGCTTAGCATAGACAAATTTACACTGTTGAGGTACGTTCCTACTATCCCTAGTTTTTCTAGTGTTTTGAACATGAAGAGGTGCTATGTTTTGTCAAATGCTTTCTCTGCATCAATTGAGATAATCATATGATTCTTTAAGTCTATTGATGTGATGAATTATTTTTATTGATTTCCGTATGTTGAACCAATCTTGCATCCCTGGGATGAACCCCACTTCATCATGGTGCACTTTTTAATATATTTTTATGCAATTTGCCAGAATTTTATTGAGAAATTTTTGCATCTATGTTCATCAGGGATATTGGTCTGAAGTATTCTTCCCGTGATGTATCTTTGCCTTGTTTTTGTACCAGTGTGATACTAACATCTCAGAATGAGTTTGGAAGAATTCCTTCCTTTTCTTTTTCTTTTTCTTTTTGTATTCACTTTTTTTTTAATTTTAATTTATTTTTATTGTAAACAAATGGGATACATGGTGTTTCTGTTTTTACATGGAGTAACAGCATACCATTTGTGTAATCATACATTTACATAGGGTAATGATGTTTGATTCATTCTGTTATTTTTTCCTTCCCGCCCAACCTCCCACCCCTCTTTTCCCTCTATACAGTACCTACTTCCTCCATTCTTGCCCCCCTCCCACCCCCCATTATGTGTCATCATCCGCTTATCAGTGAGATCATTCACCTTTTGGATTTTTCAGATTGGCTTATCTCACTCTAGCATGATATTCTCCAATTTCATCCATTTGCCTGCAAATGCCATAATTTTATTATTCTTTGAAGCTGAGTAATATTCCATTGTGTATATATATATACCACAGTTTCTTTATCCATTCATCAATTGAAGAACATCTAGTTTGGTTCCACAGTCTGACTATTGTGAATTGAGCAGCTATGAACATTGATGTGACTGTATCTCTGTAGTATGCTGTAGTATGCTGTAGTATGTAGTATACCTTTGGGTATAGGCCAAGGAGTGGGATAGCTGGGTCAAATGGTGGGTCCATTCCAAGGTTTCTAAGGAATCTCCACACTGCTTTCCAGAGTGGCTGCACTAATTTGCAACCCCACTAGCAATGTATGAGTGTACCTTTTTCCCCACATCCTCTCCAACACCTATTGTTGCTTGTATTCTTGATAATCACCATTCTAATTGGGTTGAGATGGAACTTCAGTGTAGTTTTGATTTGCATTTCTCTTATTACTAAAGATGGTGAACTTTTTTTCATATGTTTGTTGATTGCTTGTAGATCTTCTGTGAAGCATCTGTTCATATCCTTAGCCCATTTGTTGATTGGGTTATTTGTATTCTTGGTGTAGAGTTTTTTGAGTTCTTTATAGATTCTGGAAATTAGTGCTCTATCAGAAGTATGAGTGGCAAAGATATTCTCCCACTCTGTAGGCTCTCTCTTCACATTGCTGATAGTTTCCTTTGCTGAGAGAAAGCTTTTTAGTTTGAATCTATCCCAGTTGTTGATTCTTGCTTTTATTTCTTGTGCTATGGGAATCCTGTTAAGGAAGTCTGATCCTAAGCCAACAAGTTGAAGATTTGGACCTACTTTTTCTTCTATAACATGAAAGGTCTCTGGTCTGATTTTGAGGTCCTTGATCCATTGTGAGTTGATTTTTGTTCAGGGTGAGAGATAGGGGTTTAATTTCATTCTGTTGCATATGGATTTCCAGTTTTCCCAGCACCGTTTACTGAAGAGGCCATCTTTTCTCCATTGCATATATTTGGCACCTTTGTCTAGTAGGAGAAAATTGTATTTATTTGGGTTTGTGTCCCTGTCCTCTATTCTGTACCATTGATCTACCTGTCAATTTTGGTACCAATACCATACCATTTTTGTTACTATTACTTTGTAGTATAGTTGAAGTTCTGATATTGCGATACTCCCTGCTTCATTCTTCCTGCTAAGGATTGCTTTAGCTATTCTGGGTTTCTTATTCTTCCAGGTGAATTTCATGATTTCTTGCTCTATTTCTGTAAGGCACATCATTGGGATTTTAATTGGAATTGCATTGAATCTGTATAGCACTTTTGGTAGTATGGCCATTTTGACAATATTAATTCTACCTATCCAGGAACATAGGAGATCTTTCCATCTTCTAAGGTCTTCCTCAATTTCTTTCTTCAATGTTTTGTAGTTTTCATTGTAGAGGTCTTTTACCTCTTTGGTTAGATTGATTCCCAAGTTTTTTTTTTTTTTTTTTTTTTTTTTGAGGCTATTGCAAATGGAGTTGTTTTCCTCATTTCCCTTTCAGCTGTTTCATCACTTGCATATGAAAATGCTTTAGATTTATGCATGTTGATTTTGTACCCTGCTATTTTGCTGAATTCATTGATGAGGTCTAGAAGTTTTCTGGAGGAGGTTTTTGGATCCTCTAAATATAGAATCATGTCATCAGCAAATAGTGACAGCTTAAGTTCCTCTTTTCCTATTCATATCCTTTAATTTCTTTGGTCTGCCTAATTGATCTGGCTAGAGTTTCAAGGATAATGTTGAATAGAAGTGGTGAAAGAGGACATCCCTGTCTTGTTCCCATTTTTAAAGGGAATGGTTTCAGTTTTTCTCCATTAAGAATGATGTTGGCCATGGGCTTTGCATAAATAGCCTTTACAATGTTCAGGTATGTTCCTACTATTCCTATTTTTTCTAGTGTTTTGAGCATGAAGGGGTGTTGTATTCTGTCGAACGATTTTTCTGTATCAATTGAAATAACCATATGATTCTTATCCTTAAGTCTATTGACATGATGGATTACGTTTATTGATTTACGGATGTTAAACCATCCTTGCATTCCAGAGATGAACCTCACTTGATCGTGGTGCATGATTTTCTTAATATGCTTTTGGATACGGTTTGCCAATATTTTGTTAAGGATCTTTGCATGTATATTCATCAAGGATATTGGTCTAAAATTTTCTTTCCTTGATGTGTCTTTGCCTGGTTTGGGTATGAGGGTTATATTAGCTTCATAGAATGAGTTTGGTAGGGTACCCTCCTTTTCTATTTCCTGGAATACGTTGAGAAGTATTGGAATGAGATCTTCTTTGAAGGTCTTGTAGAACTTGGCTGAGAATCTGTCTGGTCCTGGGCTTTTCTTGGATGGTAGGTTTTTAATGGCTTCTTCTATTTCATTTCTTCATATTGATCTGTTTAAATTGTGTATGTCCTCCTGGTTCAGTTTGGGAGGAACATATGTCTCTAGAAATTTGTCAATGTCTTCGGTAGTTTCTATTTTGTTAGAATACAGATGTTCAAAGTAGCTTCTAATTATGTTATGTATCTCAGTGGTGTCTGTCATGATATTTCCTTTTTCATCACGAATTTTAGTAATTTGAGTTTTCTCTCTCCTTCTCTTTGTTAGTATGGTTAAGGGTTTGTCTATTTTGTTTACTTTCTCAAAGAACCAACTTTTTGTTTTGTCAATTTTTTGAATTGTTTCTTTTGTTTCAATTTCATTGACTTCAGCACTGATTTTAATTATTTCCTGTCTTCTACTACTTTTTCTGTTATTCTGTTCTTCTTTTTATAGGGCTTTGAGCTGTAATGTTAGGTCATTTAGTTGTTGACTTTTCATTCTTTTCTGGAATGCGCTCCATCTAATGAATTTTCCTCTTAATACTGCTTTCATAGTGTCCTAGAGATTTTGATATGTTGTATCATCATTCTCATTGACCTCTAAGAATTTTTTTATCGCCTCCTTGATTTTTTCTGTTATCCATGTTTCATTCAGTAGCATATTGTTTAGTCTCCAGGTGTTGGATTAATTTCTGTTTTTTATTTTGTCATTGATTTCTACTCTCAGCCCATTATGATCTGATAGAACACAAGGCAGTATCTCTATTTTTTTGCATTTCCTAAGGGCTGCTTTGTGGCATAACATATGGTCTATGTTCAAGAAGGTTCCATGTGCTGCTGAGAAGAAAGTGAATCCGCTTGTTGATTGATGGAATATTCTATATATGTCTATTAAGTCTAGGTTATTGATTGTGTTATTAAGTTCTATGGTTTCTTTGGTTGGATTTTGTTTGGAAGATCTATCTATTGGTGACAGCGGTGCATTAAAGTTACCCAGAATTATTGTGTTGTGGTCTATGTGATTCCTGAAATTGAGAAGGATTTGTTTGATGTACAGGAATGCACCATTGTTTGGGGCATACATATTTACTATCATTATGTCTTTCTGATTTATGGTTCCCTTAAGCAGCATGAAATGTCCTTCTTTATCCCTTCTGACTAACTATGGCTTGAAGTCCACTCTATTCTGATATAAGGATGGAAACCCCCACTTTTTTACTGAGTCCATGTGCATGGTAGGTTTTTTCCCATCCTTTCACCTTTAGTCTGTGGATATCTTTTTCTATGAGATGAGTCTCTTGCAGGCAGCATATTGTTGGGTCTTTCTTTTTAATCCATTCTGCCAGTCTATGTCTTTTGATTGATGAGTTTAGGCCATTAACATTCAGGGTTATTATTGAGATATGATTTCTATTCCCAGGCATTTGGCTTATTTTTGGTTTTTAAGTTGGCTTGGTTTCTCCTTTGAGTGTTTTTTCTCTAAGGTAGTTCCTCCCTTTGCTGACCTCCATTGTTGTTTTTCATTCCTTCCTCATGGAATATTTTGTTGAGAACATTCTGTAGCACAGGCTTTCTATTTGTAAATTCTTTTAACTTTTGTTTATCATGGAAGGATTTTATTTCATCTTCAAATCTGAAGGTTAGTTTTGCTGGGTATGGGATTCTTGGTTGGCAACGATGTTCTTTCAGAGCTTGAAATCTGTTGTTCCAGGCCCTTCTAGCTTTTAGAGTCTGGGTTGAGAAGTCGGCTGCTATCCGTATTGGTCTCCCCTATAAGTATTCTGATGCTTTTCTCTTGCAGCCTTCAAAATCCTATCTCTATTTTGAATGTTAGGCATTTTCATTATAATGTGCCTTGGTGTGGATCTGTTGTGATTTTGTGCATTTGGTGTTCTGTAAGTCTCTTGTATTTGATTTTCCATTTCATTCTTCAGGCTTGGGAAATTTTCTGATATTATTTCATTGAATAGGTTGTTCATTCCTTTGGTTTATATCTCTGTGCCTTCCTCAATCCCAATAATTCTTAAATTTTGTCTTTTCATGATGTCCCATAGTTCTTGGAGATTCTGTTCAAGATTTCTTACCATCTTCTCTGTTTGGGAAACTTTATTTTCAAGATTAAATATTTTGTCTTCATTGTCTGAGGTTCTGTCTTCCAAGTGGTCTAGTCTTTTGGTGATGCTTTCCATTGAGTTTTTTATTTGGTTTATTGTTTCCTTCATTTCAAGGATTTCCATTTGTTTTTTTGTTTTTTGTTTTTTTTTTTTTTGAGAATCTCTATCTCTTTGTTGAAATGACCTTTTGCTTCCTGCACTTGTTCTTTCAGCTTATTGGTAATTCATTGCCTGCATTTGCTCTCTTATCTCATCCTTTGCTTCACAAATCATCTTAATCATGTATAATCTGAAGTCCTTTTCTGACATTTCTTCTAACATTCTGTCAGTGGATTCTATTAATATAGAATCTAGATTTGTTTGGATCATTTTCTTCCCTTGTTTTTTCATGTTGTTCAAGTATCTTCCCCTCTAGCAGTGCAGATCTGGGGTATTGCAGACTTCCACCTATAAGCTTATAGTGGCCCTATAGGTTTCCAAAACCCTTTCTTTAAGGGGAGATCAATATTAGCAGTGCCCAATTCAGACACTATGCAATCCTAGACCAAATAGCCCCTATGAGGACAATAACAAAATTGTCATAATAAACAGAATGAGTTAAAATATTATCTTCGGTAAAACAAACAGATTTGCAATAAGGTCTGCAGTTTCTAATGGAGGACAAAGAGGATGTAAAGGGATATAGAATGTGGCTGTTAATGGGTTAAAAAAAGATTATACAGAAGTTCTATATAATAGAAAGGGTGAGAGTGTAATCAAAAGAAATTGGATGTTAGCATGCAAAAAAGGGAGAAAGAGACTCTGAGGGAACAGGTAAACAAAAGGAAAAGATAGCAAGAAAAGTAAAGAAATAGAAACTTAAATTTTTTATATAAGGAGAAAAAAGAAAATCTACAGTATAACAGTCATATAATAATGGAACCTCCCAGTGTTCAGTAGCCTGATGCATGAGAGGTACCTGACAATGAACTTCAAGCCTCCAGCAGGCGTCTAAGGATGGAATTTGCCCCACCTAAAGATCAGAGTTACAGCATCCAGGATTATCCAAGATGGCCACTCTGGCTTCCAAATGTGTTGGCAAATGGGGAGCTGCATCTCAGGGTGTGGACATGGTCAGCTGGAGGTCCTGGAGGCGGGATGTGGTTAGTCAGGCAGGGGTCCTGGAGGTCCTGGAGGCTGGGTGCAATTAGTCGGTCTGGGGTCCCAGTAATAGGGTGCAGTCAGTTGGTCTGGGGGTCCTGGAAGCAGGGAGCAGTCAGTCGATGTGAGGGCCCCAGAGGTAGGGAGCAATTGGTCGGGCTGAGGGATCATGGAGGTGGGGCTCAGTCAGCCCGGCCGGGGGTCCTACAGGGCCTGGCTGTTGTCTCAAAATGGCGGCAGCCATGTGTAATGAAACCTGCAGGTACTGTGACAGAGAACTTCCAGGCAACAGCAGCAGCTGGTGCTCCACTGGCAGTCGGCAATCATTTTGCTGACTGTTGTTGGACGATCGGGAGGTTAACCTCGTGCATTGGGTGATGGATATGTGTAAGGCAGGCGATGGACCAGCCTGAGGCAGGGAAATGGCAGATGATAGGTGCCTGACAGTTAGCAATCTGCACTCAAAAAAGGCGTAGATATGCTGGCAGACTGCAGGTGATCACAGCAGACAAATGGGGTAAACAGCAGGGGTTTGATAAGCAGCAAAAACTGCCTTACCAAGAAACAGATATCCTCTGCTTGAAACCAGAGTTACGGAGTGACAAGGAATGCAGCCTCCCTCTAGTATGCCGTCTTGGATCCCCTTCCTTTTCTATTTCATGGAATAATTTGAGGAGTATTGCTGTTAATTGTTCTTTGAAGGTCTTACAGAACTTAACTGAGAATCTATCTGGTCCTGGGTTTTTCTTGGTTGGTAGACTTCTGATGGCATCTTTTATTTCATTTCTTGATATTGATCTGTTCAAATTATGTATGTCCTCCTGATTCAGTTTGGGAGGATAATATGTTCCTGGAAATTTTTGTTGATGTCTTCGAGTTTTTCTAGTTTATTTGAGTATAAGTTTTCAAAATAGTTTCTAATTATCTTCTGTATTTCAGTACTATCCATCATATTTCCTTTTTCATCATGAATTTTAGTAATTTGAGTTTTCTCTCTTTCTTTTTGTTAGTGTGGCTAGGGTTTATCAATTTTATTTATTTTTTCAAAGAAACAACTTTGTTTTGTCAATTTTTTTGAATTGTTTCTTTTGTTTCAATTTCATTGATTTGAGCTCTGATTTTAATTATTTCCTGTCTTCTGCTGCTTTTGGTGTTGATTTGTTCTTTTTCAAGGTTTTGAGATATAATGATAGGTCATTTGTTTGTTGACTTTTTATTCTTTTAATGTATGAGCTCAAATGCAATGAAATTTTCTCTTAGCATGCCTCCATAGCGTCATAGAGATTTTGATATGTTGTATCAGTGATTTCACTTCCTGTGTTTTTTTTTTTTATTATTTCTTCCTTGATTTCTTCTGCCACTCATTCATCATTCAATAGCATGCTATTTAGTCTCCAGGTGTTGGAGTAGCTTCTATTTTTATTTTATCATTGATTTCTAGTTTCATTCTGTTATGATCTGATAGAATGCAGGGTAGTATTTCTAGTTGTATTTGCTGAGAGTTGCTTTGTGTCATAACATATGTTCTATTTTAGAGAAAGTTCTGTGTGTTGCTGATAAGAAAGTGTATTTGCTCAATGAAGGATGAAATACTCTATATGTCTGTTAAGTCTAAATCATTGATTGTATCATTTAGTTCTATAGTTTCTTTGTTTAGTTTTTGTTTGGAAGATCTTTCCAATGGTGAGAGTGTTGTGTTAAAGTCACCCAGTATTATTGTATTGTGGTCCATTTGATTCTTGATATTGAAAAGGGCTTGTTTGACACATGTTAGATGCTCCATTATTTAGGGCATATATATTTATGATTGTTATGCCTTTTTGGTGTATGATTCACTTAATAGTATGAAATGTTCTTCTATATCCCTTCTAACTTTGGTTTGGAGTTCACTTTGTCTGAGATGAGTATGGAAACCCCTCCTTGTTTATGCAGTCCATGTGAGTGATATGTTTTTCCTCAACCTTTCACCTTCAGCCTTTTCCTAGGAGGTAAGTCTCTTGAAGATAGCATATGGTTGGGTCTTTTTTTTTAATATGCTGTTCTATGTCTTTTAATTGATGAGTTTAGGCCATTAACATTCAAGATTATTATTGACATAGATTTGTATTCCTGGTCATTTTGGTTTATTTTTAGTTTTTAACTTGCTTAGCTTCTCCTTTGATTGACTTGCCCTTTAGTGTAGTTCTTCTCTTTGCTGATTTTCATTGTTTTTTTTTTTTTCACTTCCTCCTCCTCATTAAATATTTTGCTGAGAATGTTCTGTAGTGCAGGTTTTCTGGTTGTGAACTCTTTTCACTTTTGTTTATCACAGAAGGTTTTAATTTCAACTTCAAATCTGAAGCTTAATTTTGCTGGATATAAAATTCTCAGTTGGGATCCATTTTCTTTCAGAGATTGATATATGTTATTCCAGGACCTCCTTGCAATGAGGGTCTAGGTTGAGAAATCAGTTGAGAACTGAATTGATTTCCCCCTATATGTAATTTGATTTTTTTCTCTCACAGTCTTTAAAATTCTAGCTTTATTCTGTATGTTAGTCATTCTCATTATAATGTGCCTTGGTGTGAATCTGCTGTAATTTTGTACTTTTGTGTCCTGTAAGCCTCTTGTAGTTGATTTTCCATATCATTCTTTAGATTGGGAAATTTTCTGATATTATGTCATTGAAAAGATTGTGCATTCCTTCAGTTTATATCTGTATGTCTTTGTCTATTTTGATAAATCTTAAATTTGGTCTTTTCATGTTATCCCATATTTCTTGGTAGTTCTGTTCATGGTTTCTTATGATCTTCTCTGTGTGGTCAACTTTATTTTCAAGAGTATACATTCTGTCTTCATTATCTGGGGTTCTGTTTTCCAAGTGGTCTAGTCTGTTGGTGATACTTTCCATTGAATTTTTAATTTCATTTATTCTTTCCTTCATTTTGAGGATTTCTGCTTGATTCCATTTTATAATCTCTGCCTCTTTATTGAAGTGATCTTTCACTGACTGTATTTTGCCTCCAATATCATCCTTTATTTCAAAGATTAATTTCTGTATTTTCTAAACTCCTTCTCTGACATTTCTTCTACTGTGTTGTTTATGAATCCTATTGTGGGAACATCTTGGTTTGTTCGAGACCCTTTTTTCCTTTGTGTTTTCATGTTGTTTCTCTTCTCATTTAGTGATATGGAGCTGAGGAAGTATGGATTCTACCCTCTAGTCTTTTAGTGTCCCCAAAGGCTTCCAGCACCTCACCTGCAGGTCCTGGCTGTTGTCCCAAAATGGCAGCAGTCACGTATAACCAAACCTGTGGGTACTGTGACGGTAGACTTTTAGGCAACAACAGACAGCAGGCTATCCACTGGTGGTCTGCAGGCTAACAGGATGATTGGCAGCTGGACGTTGGGCAGTAGGCAATGGGTAGGTGAAAGGCAGGCAGTGGACAGGCAAGAGGCCGGCAAACCGGCAAATGGTAGATGATAGGTGGCAGTCAGTGATCGATCCACACTCAAAAAGCAAGCGATATGCTGGCAGATGGTGGGTGATTGCAGTGGACAAATGGTGTAAACAGCAGGGGATAAGTGGGCAGTGACAACTACTTCACAGAGAAATAGTATTTCCTCTGCTTGAATCCCGAGTTACAGAGCAACAAGGAGTGCAGAATCCCTCTAGTCCCAACTTGGATCACATGTTTTTTTTTTTTTTTTTTTTTTTTTTAGTTGTCAATGGCCCTTTATTTTATTTATGTATATGTGGTGCTGAGAATTGAACCCAGTGCCTCACACATACTAGGCAAGCGCTCTACCAGTGAGTCACAACCCCAGCCCAAGACCAAGCTCTTGATCTGATGGATGAAGTCAGGAAAGAAACAAAATTTGCAGACAGAATAGGAGAAGGTCATCAAAACTGAAAAATGGTTTTATTTTGTTGTTTGATTGATTGATTGATTGATTGATGTTTGGTACTGAGGACTGAACCCAGGAGCACTTTATCACTGAGCTACAGTCCCAGCCCTTTTATTGTTATGATTATTTTTTCCTAGTTATGCATAACATTAGGATTAATTTTGACATAATTATACAAGCATGGAATATAATTAGCTCAAATTCAGTCCTAGTACTTCCCCTTTCCCTCCCATCCTCCTCCCCCTGTCTGTTCCCTTCCCTCTACTGATCTTTCTGCTATTTGCTTTGAGGTGTTGTTTTTTTAATAGTATCTTGTGGATGGGGGTACATGATGGTGAGATTCACTGTCCTTTGTTCATATGTGTACATAGGAAAGTTAGGTCAGATTCATTCTGCTGTTCTTCCCTTATCCCATCCCTCCTCCCTCCCCTTCAGTCTCCTTCATCTAGTCCACAGATCTTTCTTCTATTTCAACAGAATCATTCCCCCCCCGCCGCTTTTCCCTTTCTCTCTTTCTCTTTCTCTCTTCTTCCCCCACTTTGTATTACCTTCCACAAACCAAAGAAAACATTTAACCTTTGACCATCTGAGTATGGCTTATTTCACTTTTCATGATAGTCTCCAGTTCCATCCATTTACCAGCATTCTTCTTTATGGCTATTTATACCACATTTTCTTTATTCATTCATCTTTTGAAGGGTACCTTGGTTGGTTCCATAGCTTGGCTATTTATTTTGAGACAGGGTCTTGTTAAATTGCTGAGATTAGCCTTGACCTTGTGATCCTTCTGTCTCAGCCTCCACTGAGAGTCACTGGGATTACAGATGTGCACCATCACACTTGTCTCAATAAGTGGTTTTAATGTTTTATTTCATTTTATTGAACAAGCACGTATATAATACTTTAGACTAAAAAAGTTTTAAAGCACTTTACAAATGTTAATTCAGTTAATCCTTGAAACTTTATCAGGAAAAAATTATTACTCAAAAGGAACTGCCATTTTTCTAGGTTCAACATAGTCAAATATCAGGAATTTCAGGTTTAATACAGGTCCATTTTGCAGATTATGGAATTTAGGCATAAGTAGAATAATACACAATTTGAGTTAGTAAAAAGCAAAGCTGGGATTAGAAGCCAGGCAGAGGATCTCACAGTGTCTGTGCTTGTAAACACATCACTGAATGTTTTGATCAGCTTTTCAAAAGACCTGAAAAGAACAATTTTAGCAGAGGAAAGTTTATTTCGTGCACCTGATTTCAGAGGTCTCAATCCATAGATGACCAGCTCTGTTGCTCTGGGCCCGAGATGAGGCAAAACATCATAGTAGAGGATTGGAGGAAAGCAGCTCAGGAAATGATCATCAGGAAACAGAGAGAGAGAGAGAGAGAGAGAGAGAGAGAGAGAGAGCTAAGCTTAGCTCACTGGGAACAAAATATAAACCCCCAAGGCACACCCCCAATGATCAACCTCCAGCTACACCCTACCTGCCTGAGATTACCACTCACAACCCCTATCAAGGGATTAATGCACTGATTAGGTTGAAGCTTTCATAATCCAGTCACTTTACCTCTAAACTTTCTTGCATCTTCTCACACATGAACTTTGTAGGGACACCTCATATCTAAACAATAACATTGAAAAAAAGAATAATTTACCCAACTCTGAGGAATCACTGCTGATTTCAACTATAATTAGGATAAGAACAAGCTGAAACAGAAGTATTAAATAGATCTCTATCTTTGCATCACCAGGCCCCATTTTTTAAATGCCCCAATACTGTTAGGACACAACTTTTGACAGAACTGGAGTAACTATAAGGCTGAGTTTATAGTTACTGTATGCATTAGCTAAAATAAGCAAGCCCATCACATTGTGACCCAACTTAGGTTGACATTGTGATAAGAAGAAATTTTACTTTACTTTTGTTAATTGAAGGGCATCATATAATGAAGGATAAAAGATAAACAATACCTCCTTAAATATTTAAATATTATATATCATAAAGTCCCTTAAATCAATCTGATAAGGGAGGAATTTGCTCAGAATGCTCAAGAGGATAGAACTGACCAATTCATAATCCTCTTTATCAAGGACATTTAGGAAAATTGTGGAAACAGTTCTATATTAATACTTTTTTATTACAACACATTCCATAAGATAGAATACTATAACCTCCTTGGTTACAGGCAAGAAAACACATCAAGAAAGTCCTTCATGTTGGTAAAAGAACTAGTAAACAAAGTATCCATGATGTTATGCTTCTTTGAATTCTTGTCTGTAACATGGACAGAAAATGTTATAAATGCATTTTGTTTTCAATTTCATAGTTATTTATTATCACTATCAAAAGTACAGTGTATTATATATGTAAACCAGTTACATTTGTACTTACTAACATAGTAACTCGATAGTAATAACAAGTATAAATGCATTTATTCCTGAAAAACGACCACTTAAAACAACTTCTGGGAACTCAACAATTGGCGGAATATTCTCCTCATTGCCACCTTCATCTCTTTGTTCCTAAAAGTATATATGACAGGGTTCAGAAATGGAGTAACTATTACATCAAAAATGGCAAGGAATTTATCCACAGGCACTGCAAGAAATGGACATGAATACACAAAGATACATGGACCAAAATATAAGACCACCACTGTGATGTGAGCTGACAATGTAGAAAGAGCCTTGGACAGGCCACCTGATGAATGCTGCCTAACAGTGACCAAGATGAAAATATAGGAGATAATCAAAATGAGAAAAGTTCCCAGAGAGATGAAGCCACTATTAGCAGTGACCATAAGCTCCAATCTGTAGGTGACTGTGCAAGCAAGCTTAATAAATCGAGGAAGATCACAGTAAAAGCTGTCTATTTTTTGGGGGCCACAGAATGATAGTTTTACAACAAATATTATTTGGATCAATGAGTGAATGATTCCAGTGGTCCAGGCTACCATCAAGAGTAAACTGCAAGTTCTGAAGCTCATGAGGGTCAGGTAATGGAGAGGCTTACATATAGCAACGTATCGGTCAAGGGCCATGGTTATGAGCAGCACCATCTCAGTTCCTCCAAAGACATGAAGGAAGAACATCTGGGCAATGCAGCCTTGAAAAGAAATGACTTTTCTTTCCTTGAAAAGATCAGAAATCATCTTAGGAACTGCAACGGAGGAAACCCACATGTCAATAAAGGAGAGGTTGGCTAGTAAGAAGTACAGGGGGGAGTGTAAATGGGAATCAGAGATTACTGTGAGCACAATGAAGACATTTCCTAAAATACCTGCTGTATAGAACACAGAGAAAATCAGAAAGAGGACAAGTTGTAACTCCAAAGAACTGGTGAGTCCCACCAACACGATCTCAGATACCATTGAATAATTTCCTCCCTTCATGGTCTCAGTTTTCTTTGGGCTCCAAATTTGCCTGAAAGAGCAAAAGAAATAAGAAAGTAGAATTACTAGATATATATTTTTAGGATTCCATGACAGCAACAAAACCACTAGGAAACAATACGCTACAGGATTTGTTATAGGAAGTTGACCTTACATAACCATGAAAGCCAGTTCAGCAATCTGTGAGTCCATCATCTTTTCATCTAATGCTATAGCTGGAAGTCTACAAGGAGGCATCCAGGATGGGAAGATGGGTGCTAAGTTAGGGAGAGAAAGAATAAGCGAGAACACACAAGCAAGAGCTAGATCCACCAGACAGAAACTAGTGCAGATCTCATTGCCTGTGACCTCAACAGCATGGGTACACTGCAAAAACCAAGGTCATTTGTCACAGGAATAATCACACACATGGTCCACGAGCCCACGGACCCAAAGGAGGATGCCAAGGAACACATGGCAGTTGCAGCCCCACTCACTACCTCATACCAATGACAGAAACTAGAAGAAACTCCAAATCTTACCAAAAAATCTCTCCTGAGTGTGTTCTCATTGGAAACATATTTTAAAAAGGGAATTCTGAGGCACATAGTTCAGTCTCGTTAGAGCAATGAAAGTCACCACAATGCTTATGTATCAATTAAAAGTAAGATAATGCCTGTAATCCCATCAGCTTGGGAAGCTGAGGCAGGAGAATATCAAGTTCAAAGCCAGCCTCAGCAATGGTGAGGTGCTAAGCAACTCAGTGAGACTCTATCTCTAAATAAAATACAAAATAGGGCTGGGGATGTGGCTCAGTGGTTGAATGCCCCTGAATTCAATCCTTAGTAAGATAAAATGACAAACTTATCTCCAAGTAAAAGAGAGAAAAGGCACAATGATCACAATAGCACTGAAGTAGATCTGCCAAAATCTCTAAATTTTCAGTTCCTCTTACGACCCTGTCTTCCACCAACTTCCCATGTGATCACTGGCTTTGTCTAGAATTTGACCATGAGTTCTCCTGCAGCATCAGGGAACCATTTCAAGTGAGGAATGCAAAAATAATTTTAATACAGCTTTAGGACAAAAGCACGAAGTATTATGTTACATGGAAAGCCCCAAAAACTAAATGTTAAAGAATTTGGGAGTTGACCTCTCTTTCCCCAAACCCAAGTACATGGGGATTTCTCTGGGATCAAGAATAAGTCTACTGATAATATGGGCATTCCCATTGTAGATTGGAACTCAAATCTAGAGTCTGAATAGTAAGGTTTATTTTATATGTGATTCCCAAATATTTTGCCCCATATAAGGAAATCAAAAGAGTAATATTATTTCCCATTCTACATTCAAGACTAATCCTAAAATATGTGAAAGTTGATCTAAGTTTGGAGCTAGTCAACTAGTCAGAAATTAAGTGCTATAATAAAAAAGAAGGAGAAAAGTCGCTTATTTGCTAGCCATTGGATATGAAGTTTCCAGAGATCCTGCGAAAGTATTTTAACAACACAGAAGACATTTGTGTTGTCCAATATGCCTCATAGATGGAAAGCACTTAATAAACATCATTTAGTGGGTGGCTGGATACTTGAGTTATATGATGAAGAGCAGGATAAAATGGAAGGATAAATAAATGAACGTATCCTTTCATTTGGTCAGTTGGGATTTCAGTAGTAAGCCAAAATCATTTTCCTTCATTAAATTGACTTACCAATTTTTTAATCCTTTGTTGTTGTTGTTGTTTTTGTTAGTTTGTTTTGGTGGTGCTAGGGATAGATCCCAGTGTCTCACATGTGCTAAGCAAGCAGTCCACCACTGAACTTTAGTCACAGCCCATTTTTATTTTATTTTAAGACAGTCTCACTACATTTCCCAGGCAGGTCTTGAATTTGCAATCCTCCTGCTTCAGCCTTCCAAATAGCTAGGACTATAGGCTTCTTTTTCTTTCTAAAGGAAACTATTCTCATTCTCTGAAATTATTTGATTTTTACTGTAAGGTAATCATTTGCCTCAGCAAATCTAACACATCTCCTAAAAAGTGTTTGGAGTTACAAATGTGAACTAAAACATAATTGTAATACACTGAAAAACAACCATTAACAACTACTTGCAAAAGTATATGCTCTGGGCACAATATTGTGCAAGTGAAGAAACAGAAACTTAAAGCAAGGCTTGTTTTTGTTTTTCAGGAAGATTGTTTGGGTTTTAGGAGAAGTTGTTTTGTTTGGATTTTTAGTTTTGGTTTGATTTGGAGGTTTTGTTTGCTTTCTGTGGTACTGGGGAATAAACCCTGGGCCTCACACCTGCTAGGCAAGTTCTCTACCACTGAGCCCTGAAGCAAGGTTCCTAATCACATGAGCCATAACTTAGAATCTGAAGAACCAGATCAAAGATAAACATTACACACAATGAAACACCCGAAAAGTCAAATACGTGGTTCAACTCCTGAACCACCAGAGTTCACAGAAGCAAGAATTGTACTGGTTCTTAGGGAACAGAAATTTCCTCTGTAGGATTCTTTACAAGTGATCATCAATGAACAATTCCACTGATGGAGACCAAGTTAGCTCCTGAATCAATGTATCTATTCTTGGACATCTATATTGTGTAATTCTTCTATTTAATGAGAAGAAATGTTTTCTTTAACTTCTAATTGATCCCAATTTTGTAATTTAAAGTCATGCAGAATTAATTATATCTATCTCTTATACATCAGCTTTTCAAATACTTAAAAATATCTCTCCTATCTATCCAAGGTCATCCTTTTATGAGCAAACTATCTAGGTCCTTTAAAAATTCATCATGAGCCAGGTATGGTGGCACAGGCCTATAATCCTGGCAACTCAGGAGGCTGAGACAGGAGAATCAGGAGTTCAAAGTCAACCTTAGCAACTTAACAAGTCACTAAGCAACTCAGTAAGACTCTGTCTCTAATAAAATGTATATATATTAAAAAGGGGGGGTCTGGGAATGTGGCTCTGTGGTTAAGCACCCCTGGGTTCAATCTCCAGTATCAAATTTTTTTTTCATCATGTAATATTGGCTCCAATCTACTTATAATCCTGATTATCTTCCTCTGGAAGAGTTAGTTTTTAAAATGTGGTGAAACAAAAGTAGAAGATTGTGTAACTACTATTCATTTTAGTGATGGACATTGTACTGTTTTAACAATAAATCTACATAGTTTTGGAATACGATCACAGTACCAATGATCATAGAAAGGAATTCATATTTTACAGATGATTCAAATTAGAAAACTAGATATCAGCATACGCAAGAACAAAATATGTATTTATTTACCATTGCTTGTTCCTAACCGGTACGTTCAAGAATCCAGTGCACTGGAGTGGTTACATTAATCCCCTACATTCACAATTCTAAAAGAAATGTTTAAGTCTTGGCAAAGTTTCAGGCAATAGTACTTTACAATAGTATTAATAGTATTAAACAAATGTTGATTCAAAAGAAAAACACTTTCATTTATGACCATATAACTGAAGAGCTATCTAAACCAAGCCTCAACTAAAAATTTAAAATGCTTAATAAAAATTATTGTCTTCTTGCTAGGCATGGTGGCACACACCTCTCACCCAGCGGCTCAAGAGACTAAGGCAGAAGGATTCCAAATTCACAGCCAGCCTTGGCACCTTAGCAAAGCCCCGAGCAACTTAGTGAAACCCTGTCTCAAAATAAAATATAAAAAAGGACTGGGAATGTGGTTCAGTGGCTAAGCACCCTGGGTTCAATCCCCGATAACAACAACAACAAAAAAATAGATTGAATTATTGTCTTCTTACCTATTATCTATAGGTAAATGATTAAAAAAATTAAACACACACATGCAGAACTCAGGTCAGAACTTCAGTAAAGGTTGGAACTCAACTAAATAGAGTATAGAACCTGACTTTTCACCTTAAAACCTTAGGCCAAATAAAGTGAATCTGAGCTTCAATTTACATGATCCAGCAGAATTCCAGGATCAAGGATAAAATCCCAGCCAGGTGCGGCTCAGGAGACTAAGGCAGGTGGATCTCAAGTTCAAGCAAGGCATTAAGCAACTCAGTGAGACACTCTCTCAAAATAAAACACAAAATAGGGCTGGGAATGTGGCTCAGTGCTCAGTAGTCAAGTGCCCTTGAGTTCAATTCCCCGTACCCCCCAAAAAAAAGAAGAAAAGCCCAAACCAGGCCCTGTGGTACATGCCTATAATCCCAGCAACTCAGAATGCTGAGGCAGCAGGATTGCAAGTTCAAAGCCAGTTCAGAGTCTCAGCAATTTAGTGAGGCTCCAAGCAACTTAGCAAGTTTCTAGATAAAATATTAAAAAAGGGCTGGAGATGTGACTCAGTGGTTAAGTGTCCCTGCATTCAATGCCTAGTACCAAAAAAATAAATATGAAAAATTAAAATTTAAAAGAAGAATAAAAGCCCATCATCCAATTAAAGCAGGAGTCTATTATGGGAATCTCTCCCAATAAATTTGGGACTCTAAAAGTCCTCTCTTCTTTTTTTTTTTTTTTTTTTTTTTAAGGCCTTATTTCTTGAAAGGTGAACTAGGAAAAACCCATCCACCTTATTCTCCAGGGATTTTGTAAGGAAAAATATACATGTCTTGAAGCTTGATCTTCATCCAAGTCCTCAAATACTTCCTATAACGTTCCAAAGGAAAAACATGAGCTCATAAACACATCATTACATTAAAAAAAAAAAAAAACCCTAAGAACCATAACAAAAACTAGTAGAAGAAAAAAACAAATCCATAAAGTCTTCAAATATTAGAAAGAGCATGCCAGGCATACTGATGCAAGCCTGTAATCCTAGCTACTGGGTAGGCTAAGGCAGGAGGATCACAAGTTTGAAGCCAGCCTCAGCAATTCCAAAAGACCCTAAGCACTTAGCAAGACGCTGTCTCAAAATAAAAAATACAAAAGGCTGGGGATGTGACTCTGTGGTTAAGTGCCCTTGGGTTCAATCCCCAATATAAATAAATTAATAAATACAAAGTGAGCCAGGCACGATGACACACTCTAAAATCCCTGCTAGTTGAGGCAGGAAGATCCTGAGTTCAGTGTGGTCTGAGTAACATAGAGAAACCATATCTCAAAACTAAACAAATAAATACAAAGTGAAAATTAAAACAGCAAACAAGAAAATTTATAGACTGAAGAAATAGAGACATGAAAATGATCAAATAAAGCTCCTAGAAATTTAAAATAAAATAATTTAAATATAGAACTCAAAAGAGAAATGATAGTGTAGAAGACATAGTCAAAGGTAGATTTTATAATTAGAAGTCATATTTGAAGATGTAACACAGAAAATAGATTTGGGAAACAAAAAAATAAGAGACAGAGAAACATGTGAAGAAGCTTAACAGAAATCTATAAGTTCTAAAGTTGAGGCAATTTTGAAGAAATAAAATGCGTAAAAACTTTCCAAAATTTATGGAAGGTACTTGTCCACAAATTCACATTTTCCAATTAAGCATAACAGTATTAACCAAAGAAAACATACCTAGAAAACCATGCAATGCTATTAGGATTGCTGTGTTTAGTGTATAAAAAAACAAGATGTCCAGTTAAATTTGTTCAGTTCTTTCAGTGAACAATAAGACATAAAATATCAATCAATATAAAGAAGGATTGAATGGCATGATTAATCTAATTGAATTATAATAGTTTCCTGTCCCCATTATATGCACAATACACAGTCTGCTCAAGCATGTGTGGAGTATTACGAAAATTCACTATATACTGTACTCTCAAATAAAGCAGATCTTAGCAAATTTCAAAATCTTGCTACCATATATGTCACATGCCAGCCCCAGTGCACGAGGTGGAACCACTAACAAAAATAACCAGAAAATCTCCATGTTTCAAAGTAGAAAAATACACCTTTAAATAACTCACAATAGAAATTAGAAAACATTTCAACTGAGTTATAAACATACTATATACCATAGACTGGGGATAGAGAGCATTTGCCTAGCATGTGCAAGCTCCTAGGTTCAATACCCATCACTGAACACAAACACAGATGGATGAACACACACTATGATCTCATGGGATGCAGCTAAAGCATTATTTAGAGGCAAATATATGATTTAACTGGTCATGTCAGAGAAAGAAAAATAGGCTTAAAATTATTTTTTAAATTAACATTAGTAAACAAAGGGCTGAATATATAGCTCAGTAGCAGAGCAGTGTGCACAGTATATGCAAGATCCTAAATTCAATCCCCAGCAAAAAGAAAAAAAGAAAGATTAGTCAATAGAACAGCAAGACAAACATAAAGAATGAAGAGAACTGAGGATGTAACTCCATGGTAGAGTACTTGTCTGGCATGCACAAGTCCTTACATTCAGTCCTTAGTACCATGAAACTTAAAGAAAGATAATAAAGATGAGTATAATATCATGAAATAACAAAATGCACTGTAGATAATCAACAAAACCATAGACTTTTTGTAAAGATAAAATTGATAAGCCTCTGATAAGATCAATTAAGGAAAAGAGAGAGATGACATTTAGGACTAATATTAAATATTCAAGGAGAACATAAGTAAAGATGTTACAGACATTAAAAGCATAATGAGATTATAAAGAACAACTTTATGTCAGCATACTTCAAAACTTGGGTTACATGAGCAAATATCTAGAAAAATACAACTTACCAAAACTCACTCTCCTGAACATTTAGATGCACTGTCCCCTTCCCCACTCTGCTCTGTATCCCTGAGGTTGACCTTCAAGGGTTGCATGAGTTGGTCTCCCTTGCACTCCTGCTGTTAGTTGGTTTTGGTCAATGGGAAGCACTGAGGAAAGAGCAGAGGTTAGGAAGAGAGAGGGAAAGAGAAGGATATTGAGTTTCTGATTTAGTCCCTACCACATCTCAGGTTGAAGTGGCTATAGTTCTCTCCAATAGCGTAGCCCTCTTCTACATCTAGAACTTACTTGGCAGGTTCCAGTAACCACCCTGGTATGCTTCTCCAATCCTTACCAAATTCCTTTAATCCTATCCTCACCTTCTTAAATAGTCATTCTTTTTTTTTTTTTTTCTTTGCACTAGGAATTAAGCCCAGGAGCACTTCACCACTGAGCTACATCCCCAGTG
This sequence comes from Sciurus carolinensis, assembly GCF_902686445.1. Classification (NCBI taxonomy): domain Eukaryota; kingdom Metazoa; phylum Chordata; class Mammalia; order Rodentia; family Sciuridae; genus Sciurus; species Sciurus carolinensis. Next base: position 119,033,431 of record NC_062214.1, on the reverse strand, counting down.
CTTTTTATTTTTATCTTGAGACATGGTCTAAGTTGCCCAGACTGGCCTTGAACTTGCAATCCTCCTACATCAGCCTCCCAAGTCATTGGAATTACAGACATACACCACCACACTTGGTTTAAATATCACTTCTTAAATAGTCCCTTCATTAGTAATCTTTCCCTTTTTAGTTCATTTAAGTTTGTCTACTGAAACCACAATTAATAAAATAGGAAAGCTAAATAATACTATAACTACTTAAGAATCTAATTGGTAATTTTAAAAACTGTCCCACAAATAGAACTTCAGTTCTAATGACAAGATCTATCAAAGATTCAAAAAAACAAATAAGTAATTATAATTCTACATAAATTGTATAGAAAAAAGAGAAAATTTTATCCCCTGCCTTATTTTATGAGACTAATATAATGCCCATACTGAACTTAACCAAGACAAAATGAGAAAAGAAACTTTAGGTCCATACATCCATGGAAACAGCTGTAAAACTATTTTACAAAAACTGATTTTGTTAAAGAGAATGGAAAAGAGACAATGTAGCCATTTGGGTTCCCCTGAAATAAGCACTGAGGTGGAGTTTTAAGTACAAGACGTTTGTTAGGGGGTCAGCACTTTGAAAGGGAAGACAGCAGAAGTAGGACTGAGCAAAGGAATACCTCTAATTGCAACACAGGCCCAACAAGGTCTCCGCCAGGCAGAGATCTGTACTGAACTTTTCTCCACCAACTGATCCTACATGGGGTTGAAATTGCCAGGCATTTATCCCCATCCCTTCACTCAGTCACCTACCCCAGGTGGTCTACTCTGGGGAAGATGTGGCTTCAGGGCTCCCTGCCACTGAAACAGATCCAAAGGAGCTACCAGCTAGAAGCCAGCTATCGATGGCATGCCTCTCAATTTTACAGCACATCCTTTTTGAAGGGATGTGGCAGGGAGGGCAGGAGATGATGGATTCTGGTCTCAGCATGTGAAGTTTTAAGTCAAAGGTAGACATATAAGTACCAGTGTCCGGAAGCATGCATCTTTTTTTTCCTCTCTCTTTTTTTAATTTGTTCTTGATATACATGAGCATGCATCTTTAAACAAAGTTTTTTTTTTTTTTTCTGGTCTACTTTGCACACATCTATGATAAAAAGAAAATGCAAGGCAAAATTATTTGATGGCTAACTGCAGAAGGGAGGGAGGGCAATTAAAAAAATAAAAAGAAGACAGAGGCTTTTCTAAGGTACTTAGAAATATCCTCTTTTAACCTAAGGTGGTGATTGCACTGAATTTCATTTTTTTTATTTTTAATATATTTACATGTTTTATATTTTCTCTGGATATAGAATATATTTCTCAATTCAAAAAAATAAAAAATAAAAATAAGAGAAGATGGCTACGGAGATTCCAGAGAAAGGAAACCACATGTAAGAAGGTATAGAAGCAAGAGTGAATACTAGATCTTTGGTGGGCAAGGACAGTGACTTTCTGGGCTTCAATACAAGGTTGCCCAGGAGAGACAGGAGATAAAATGTAAAAGATTACAGAGGGATGAAAGTGTCCATGGTTGAGGAGGAGTCTTTGAGGGGTTTTGAGTCCAGGAGGGTTTTACATTAGGTAAAAAATAGTGTTTTAGAAGGAAATTAGGGCTAGAGAAGTAACTTAGACCTCACCTGGGCAAATGTGATCATTTGAAATCACAAGGAATTATGTATTCAGAAAAAGATCAAATGCACAATGGGGAAAGCTGGAGATTGAGAGACTGGGAAGAGGAAACAAAAACAGTGATGCACACAGAGAAAAGTTATGAAAAAGCCAGGAGAGTTCAAGACCCCAGAAGTCAAGGTACGAGACCATTTCAAGAAGGTGAAAAGTGCCTGTTACAATGGGTACACCTATAATCCCAGCTACTGTGGACCCTGAGGTGGGAGGATTGTGAGTTCAAGGAAAGCCTCAGCAACATAGAGAGGCCCTAAGCAATTTATCAAAACCCTGTCTCTAAATAAAATAAAACAGTAAAAAGGGCTGGAGACTTAGCTCAGTGGTA
>NC_062214.1:119006405-119028905 GCF_902686445.1 Sciurus carolinensis | reverse complement strand
GCATTTGACGGAACCCTGATAGACAAAAAACAGCAGATTCTTAATTTGGAACCATTTCCCCACTTTTCCCACTGCTTTTCTCAGGTGACATTTCCCTGAGGTGTGCTCCTCCCTTACCTTCCACCTCATCTGTCCCCACCCCAGCGGTGCAGTGACCCAGTGCAACTTTCCATTCCTCTTTCCCACACCAGGTGGGAACTCTGGAGGGAAGAAGCGATGCTTTTCTGTGTCTCCCTCACCCAAAACAGTAGTGAGAACCTAATAGAAGTCAAAGTAGATTTCGTTCAATAAAAAAAAAAAGAAGTAGATCTGCACACAAAAATGATCCAAACCAGATATGAAGGCTCTTCGAATATTTCAGAAAGACTGAAGTCTGATTGAGAAAAATCAGAGGGAATATTTGCCCTCATAGTCACTTCAGATTTGTTCTCATGGGTCATTTCTTATAACAACTGATTGATTAAATGGTCAGTGTGTGCAGGAAAGGATGCACTTCCTGCCTCTTTGGCAAACACTGCCTGATTTTCATACATCTATTTGCTTGGTACACATAGAAGTTGTCTTCTACAACTAAGACCAAATACCAATACCAACTCTAGAATAGATGTTTACTGCTGAACTGACCTACATCAGGAGCTAAATTATGAACATTCCTATGTGCCCCAGGGCTCTTGTCTGGCTCTTACTTCATAGCTCTTTTCCTTAAATACCTGAAGCCCTCTTTGTTCACTGCAAAGTATTTCTCAGACCTTCCCATTGACACAACTACTATTCTCAGTTCTCTCCTCTTGAGTACCCTCGTGTATACCCAGTGGTAATTTCAAACTGTGATTTAGTTACCAAAAATATTAGTCAACAAATTGCAACAATGTGGTTGGATATGTTCAGCCCATCCTTCTCACCCATCTGTTCTCTAGTAGATCTGAAATAACAGCATCTTCAGAAAAATTACATCTCACATATGGAGCTATTTGAAATTACATGTCACATATGGAGCTTTTCTACTGTGGAGTAGAAAAGATACATCTAATTAGCAATATAAAAGGTAGTAGAGAAAAGAGGGAAGACTGATAGGTCTTCAATCTGTGCTGGGAATGGCCTCATACAATAAGATTGATTTCCCCAGAGCCATAGGAGAAAACAGTTAATGAGTCACCTAGGGGAAGTGATCCCTCGAGGATGAGTAAGTTTTATCACATTATTTCCTACCTCAGGGCTTAAGGCAAATGTGAAGTTCTATGACTTCATTAAGGTATCTTTTAATTACTCTTTAATGAAAATTTTTATTTTCTCTCATATATACACATACAAGAGAGACACAAAATATATAAAGGATATTTATTTTCTAAATACATGCATTTGTGCAGGTTAAGAAAAGAAGAATGGGTATATTCTGGAGTTCAGCATATACAAGAAAAATTCAAGGAAAAGAGCCACCAAAAAATAAGACCTCTTATTTTAGTCAGGTTTTACATTGCTGTGAACAAAAAATCTGACAAGAACAACTAAAAGAGGAAAAGTTCATTTTGGCTCACAGTTCCAGCAGTTCAGTCCATGGTTGGCCAACTCCATAGCTCTGGGCCAGAGGTGTGGCAGAACATCATAGCTGAAAGGTGTGGTGGAGGAAAGCAGATAAGAACATGTCAACTAGGAAGCAGAGACAGACCTCCACTCACCAAAAATAAATATAAACCTCAAAGGCACACCCTCAGTGACCCACTTCCTCCTACCTGCCTACTGTAACTACCCAGTTAATCCATATCACTGGATTAATTCACTGATTAGATAATACCTACCATAATCATTTCACCTCTAAAAATTCTCACATTGTCTCACACATGAGGTTTGGGTGACTGTCTCCTATCTAAATCTTTTTTTTTTTAAATTTTTTTTATTATTGTATACAATTGGGATACATGTTGTTTCTCTATTTGTACATGGAGTCAAGGCATACCATTTGTGTAATCATAAATTTACATAGGACAATGATGTTTGATTCATTATTTTTTCCCTTCCCCCCAACCCTCCCACCCCTCTTTTCCCTCTATACAGTCCTTATTTCCTTCATTCTTACCACCGTCCTTATCCCTAACCCTAAACCTAACCCTAACCCTAACACTAACCCCTTCCACCCCCTGTTATATGTCCTCATCCACTTATCAGCGAGATCATTTGTCCTTTAGTTTTTTGAGATTGGCTTATCTCACTTAGCATGATATTCTCCAATTTCATCCATTTGCCTGCAAATGCCACAATTTTATCCTTCTTCATTGCGGAGTAATATTCCATTGTATATACATGCCACAGTTTCTTTATCCATTCATCAACTGAAGGCCATCTAGGTTGGTTCCACAATCTGGCTATGGTGAATTGAGCAGCAATGAACATTGATGTGGCTATATCTCTATAGTACGCTAATTTTAAGTCCTTTTGGTATAGGCCAAGGAGTGGGATAGCTGGGTCAAATGGTGGTTCCATTCCAAGCTTTCTGAGGAATCTCCATACTGCTTTCCAGAGTGGCTGCACTAATTTGCAACCCCACCAGCAATGTATGAGTGTTCCTTTTTCCCCACATCCTCGCCAACGCCTATTGTTGCTTGTGTTCTTGATAATCGCCATTCTAATTGGGGTGAGATAAAATCTTAGGGTAGTTTTGATTTGCATTTCTCTTATTACTAAAGATGGTGAACATTTTTTCATATATCTGTTGATTGCTTGTACATCTGCTTCTGTGAAGTGTCTGTTCATTTCCTTAGCCCATTTGTTGATTGGGTTATTTGTATTCTTGGTGTACAGTTTTTTGAGTTCTCCATAGATTCTGGAAATTAGTGTTCTATCTGAAGTATGAGTGGCAAAGATATTCTCCCACTCTGTCGGCTCTCTCTTCACATTACTGAGAGTTTCCTTTGCTGAGAGAAATTTTTTTAGTTTGAATCTATCCCAGTTGTTGATTCTTGCTTTTATTTCTTGTTCTATGGGAGTCCTGTTAAGGAAGTCTGATCCTAAGCCAACAAGTTGAAGGTTTGGACCTACTTTTTCTTCTATAAGATGCAGGGTCTCTGGTCTGATTCCAAGGTCCTTGATCCATTTTGAGTTGAGTTTTGTGTAGGGTGAGAGATAGGGGTTTAATTTCATTCTGTTGCATATGGTTTTCCAGTTTTCCCAGCACCATTTGTTGAAGAGGCTATCTTTTCTCCATTGCATATTTTTGGCCCCTTTGTCTAGTATGAGAAAATTATATTTATTTGGGTTTGTGTCCATGTACTCTATTCTGTACCATTGATCTACCTGTCTATTTTGGTACCAATACCATGCCGTTTTTGTTACTATTGCTTTGTAGTAGAGTTGAAGATCTGGTATTGTGATGCCCCCTGCTTCGCTCTTTCTACTGAGGATTGCTTTAGCTCTTCTGGGTTTTTTATTCTCTATCTAAATCTTAACACCTTTTGTTCTTGACTCTGCCCTGAATCTGTTAACTCACCTAAGGATTTTCACTAATGTTCTTACCTCTATTTATAGGGAATATTAGTCTACCAAACAGGAGATTTTTATGGAATGAGGAATATTTCATTTTTCGATGGTGACCTCCTCAGTGTCTAGTTAGTTTTCTTGACAAAATGTTGTTCTTAAATATTTATAGAGCATTGATCAAGATGTTGGAGTAGAGGGTGAGAGGATAACAGGTTCTACAAACCTCACTTCAGTTCTAGCATGCTGAGCTCTGCTGTATATGATGCCTACACGGTAGGAGGAGGAGGAGTGGAAGGGACAAGGACTCTGCCTCAGAGAATTCAGTCTGTAGATGGAGAAAGCCAAAGAAACACTTAAACACAGTAATAAGTGCAACATCAAAAGGTTCACACCAAAGAAAAGATATAATGTACCTGGAAAATTCAAAGAAGCTTCATTAAAGAAATGACAACTGGGTCACTATTTGCTGATGACATGATTCTATATTTAGAGGATCCAAAAAACTCCCACCAGAAAGCTTCTAGAACTCATAAATGAATTCAACAAAATAGCAGGATATAAAATCAACATGCATAAATCTAAAGCATTTTTATTCATAAGCAATGAAACATCTGAAAGGGAAATGAGAAAAACAACTCCGTTCACAATAGCCTCAAAAAAAATAAATAAATAAAATAAAATACTTGGGAATCAATCTAACCAAAGAGGTGAATGACCTCTACAATGAAAACAACAGAACATTAAAGAAAGAATTTGAATAAGAACTTAGAAGATAGAAAGCTCTCCCATGTTCTTGGATAGACAGAATTAATATTAGCAAAACGGCCATACTTCCAAAGGTGCTATTCAGATTTAATGCAATGCCAATTAAAATCCCAATGACAGTTCTCATAGAAATAGAGAAAGCAATCATGAAATTCATCTGGATGAACAAAAGACCCAGGATAGCCAAAGCAATCCTGGGCAGGAAGAATGATGCAGGAGGTATCACTATACCAGACCTTAAACTCTACTATAGAGCAATAGTAACAAAAATGGCATGGTATCGGCACCCAAATAGACAGGTAGACCAATGGTACAGGATAAAAGTCATGGAGACATACCCACATAAATACAGTTTTCTCATATGAGAAAAAGGTGCCAAAAATTTACAATGGAGAAAAGATAGCCTCTTCAAAAAATGGTGCTGGGAAAAGTGGAAATCCATATGCAATAGAATGAAAGTAAACCCCTATCTCTCACCCTGTACAAAACTCAAGAAATGACAGCTGGGTGACAGTTTAACTTTAAGCAAAGATGGGGGAAACACTATATGCAGAGACATGAAAATCTGAAATAGCATAGCACATTCTGGGGCTTGCCAGAGTTTATGCCTGGAGAGCTGTGGTCTGTAAAGAGAACTGAGGTTTCTTGGATATAACTGTGGATACCTTGTATTAATAAAAGAAATATTACAGACCAACTTATTACCAAAGAGCATAGAGACTGGTATACAAGAGCAGTACTGGTCATCTGGCAATATATAGCAAAACAGTATTGTGACTCCCCTTGTTTAGTTTTGAGGGATTGATATCCTTGATTTAATAAAAGTTTTCAGCTAATATGCTTCTTTCTCATTATTTACCCCCAAACATTTCTCATTTTAACCCTTCACATCTATATCTAAATCATCGGCAAAACTGCTGAAAACTTCAGAAGCATAGGTGTATTTTCTTCAGGTAATCTATCCATGATATGTCCCTGAAGTTTCAGATGCTTCTACTACTGTTTATATTGAACTCACAGATTTGATTTTTTTTTCTTCTTTCAATGGTATTTCTACAGAAATCACAAGGTTTTCTTCTGTGATAGCCTCACAGATAATTTATTTGAATCTAGTTGAGTATATCATTCTCTTCTCTTATATAGAGCTAATTAATCCGCATTGACTCAGGAAATTTTCAATCTCAGTCCTGAACTCAAAAAAAAATCACAATAAGACCTTACCATTTTGAGGTTAAACTGTTATGTGATAGAAAAGATCGGGCTATTCAACTTCTATTTCTGACTAACATTCATGGAACAAAGTAATGTTAAGGGTTCAAAAATGAATAAAATTTGACACTGCACTACTGGTTCACTAAACACAATAAATTCAAAATGTTTCTACAAAGAACCTGCTGATGAGTAATAAAATGAGTAAGTATAAAAGTTTCAACCGCTAATGATACCACCATTTACCAGTGACGACTTCTGCTCCCTCTAATGTTGAAGTCTGAACACTAGAGAAGCATGCCAAGGCAAGCATATTAAGTAGGTTTTATTTAAAGGTAATAATACAGACTTCTCCCAGGAGGGAGAAGGGGGCCATGGCTGATGTTCTAAAGTCCCAAGAAGTGAGCGAACCCTACATCTTAAGGTCTCTTTTGTTCTCCAGTTCTCATCCCTATTATCTCTCCTTCCTGCCTAACTGACTAGGCCTGGTTTTGCAGGTGAGATGTAAAAAGTGAGAAGCAGATGGGGCAGGAGAAGGGCCAAAGTGATTCAGCCAGGCAAGGGCCCAGGGGGCACCAGTTAGCATCTCCTTGCTTGCAGTCCTTGATAAGGGCAGGTAAATTTGGTAATCAATGGGCTCTGGAAATCCTTGACATTCCATTCTCCCAGGGGCAATCTCCAATTTCCAAAGGCAGATGGCTTTTATGGCCTCCATTTCCTCAGTTTGACCCGATCCCCTATTTCTACACTAACTGCCTGTCCCCAATTCTGGCCTCACTAACATTTTTCACAAACTTCATAAATTTGCCCAGTAAGGCCTTCCGTTAATTACTCCACAGGTTTTACCCACCATCAGCTGTAACACATCTTAACAGACTCCACTTCAAGCTGTACTGAATCTGTGTTTTCTCAACTTCTTGAAAAAATATTCTTACCTAAAGTTGTTCCACAAAAATCATTCTTAGAAGTTAAATTTTGGCCACTTCAAAAGCAGTATTGATTCCTAAAGTAAATCATAACAACTGAGAATTATGAGTGACATACTTGAACTTACCAAAACCCAAAGGAAACCACATGAAATCTTTTGCCTTTTTTTCAACAGACTATTAATTTTGTTCTTGTAATACAAAGCTGCTCCCTGCCCTTTCCATTGCATCACAACCTAGCTTGCCAGTCTGAAAGCTGCTCTCCCCGCCCTTTCCGGTGCAGCCATTTTCCCCGCCTCCCATCTACTTGCCAGTCTGTGAACATCCTAGCTAGCTATTGGTTCATCAGTCAGCTTGCAAGTATCCTTCTCCATTATTGGTCCCCTGTTAGCCTGGCAGAATTCAACTGCTTAAGAGTAGCTACCCCGCCACCTTTTCTCATGCTTTCTCTCCCCCTGACTCACTTTCTTTCTCCTCCTCGCTTTTCCACTCTCTGGTGCATGCCCTTTCTCTTTCCTTTTTATTTTCCTGTCATTTTCTCTCTTACCCTGCAGGGAGACACTCTGTTTGCTTAATAAACTCCCTTATGTGATTTCTCGTGTCCGGCGTGGTTTTTGTGGGTTTTCTTACAGTTCTGGTGTCCTCCAACCTTCAAAAAACTGTTCTTACTGACTGAGTAATGGCCTTAAACAAGTCTGATCTATCTAGACACATTTCTTTGAATGCTACAATCCATGTTTCTTCCTACTGTCACCATACCTCCTTATTCCCTTCCTAAAAAGAGGATCCCATATGCTCATTAGGCCTGTATAGTGGATATAACAAGACTGTACAGTTAACCTGCTTAGGTTTAAATCCTGACTCAATCACCAATTGCATAACCTTGAACAAGTTAGGTGAACTCTCTGTGCCTCATTTCCTCATCCTTAAAGAAGATACTAGTGTCTACCTAAGAAAGTTGAGTCTTAAATGAGTTCATATTAGAAAAGTTTCCTGAAAAGCAACCAGAGCACACAATAAGCACTATGAAAGTATTCACTGAATAGTTAAATAATAATAATAAATCCAAAATACTGTTTACTTAACTTCATAATGTAAGTTTTACATCTTTTTTATTACTTTCAATTTAACTTATCATCGTACTCATCATCATCATCACTCCCAGTGTTGTTATTATAGCAAGATGATCTTGAAATTGATATGCAGCAAAATGAAATTAAGCCCCAATCTCTCACCCTGTAAAAACTCAACTCAAAATGGATCAAGGACCTAGGAATTAGACCAGAGACCCTGCACTAAATAGAAGAAAAAGTAGACTCAAATCTTTATTATGTCAGCTGAGGTCCAGACTTCCTTAACAAGACTCCCAAAGAGCAATAAATAAAAGAAGAAATCAATAAATGGGATAGATTCAAACTAAAAAGATTTTTCTCATTTTAATGTTTTTTATAATTGAATAAATAGTTTTCTTGAAGATTGTATGAAACTGCTATCCAACTAGTAGGGTGCATTTATGCATCAGGATGATTGTAAACCTAGGTGTACATCCCCCAAATGACCTTGTTTCCTGGTATCACAAGGTACACCTTGCTTGCCTTCACTTCAGTGATTGAACCTTTGGTAAAACCACCTACAGTTGTATCTAGTGGGTATGATACATAGATATTTACCAATTGCTTCCTTTGCACAATAAAAAAAAAAAAAACCCTGTGAAATAGAACTTAGTAGATGGAAAGACCTCCCATGCTTCTGTATAGGCAGAATAAATATTGTTAAAATGACCATACTACCAAAAGCCTTATACAAATTTAATGAAATTCCTATTAAGATCTGAATGACATTTTTTGTAGAACTAGAAAAAGCAATCATGAAATTCATTTGGAAAAATAAGAGGCCAAGAATAGCCAAAAAAATCCTTAGCAAGAAAAGTGAAGCAGACCAGATGTCACAATACCAGATGTTGAATTATACTACAGAGCAATAGAAACAAAAACAGTATGTATTGGCACCAAAACAGACATGTAGACCAATAGTACAGAATAGAAGACACAGAGAAAACCCCACATAAACACAGGTACCTCATACTAGACAAAGGTGCCCAAAGCATTTGACTGGAGAAAATATAGCTTATTCAACAAATGCTGCTGAGAAAAATGGAAAGCCACATACAACAAAATGAAATTAAACCCTTATCTCTAACCCTGCATGAAACTCAATTCACTGTGGATCAAAGACATAGGCACTAGAACAGAGACCCTGCAACTTCTAGAAAAAGTAAGCCCAAATCTTCACCATGTCAGCCTAGGATCTGACCTCCTTAACAAGACCCCTAAAGCACAAGAAGCTAAATCAAGAATCAATAAATAGGATGGATTCAAACTAAAAAGCTGCTCAGCAAAACAATCAATAATGTGAAGAAAGAGCTTACAGATTGGCAGGAAACCTTTACCACAGGCACCTCAGATGAAGCACTAATCACTAGGATATATAAAGAAGTCAAAAAACATCAAAAGTCCCCCCAAATAACCCAATCAATAAATGGGCTAAGGAACTGAATCGACACTTCACAGAAGCTATACAATCAATCAACAAATATATGAAAAAATGTTCAATATCTCTAGCAATTAGAGAATTGCAAATCAAAACTACTCTAAGATTTCATCTTGGTGATAGGGCGCAGTCAGTTGGTCTGGGGATCCTGGTGGCAGGGAGCAGTCAGTCGATGTGAGGGACCCAGAGGCAGGGAGTGATCAGTTGGGACTGAGGAGTCCTGGAGATGGGACTCAGTCAGTCCGGCCAGGGGTCCTGTGGGGCCTGGCTGTTGTCTCAAAATGGCAGCAGCCACATGTAATCAAACCTGCAGGTACTGTGATAGAGAACTTCCAGGCGACAGCAGGCAGCTGGTGCTCCACTGGCAGTCAGCGATCAATTTGCTGACTATTGTAGGACGATTGGGAGGTGAACCTCGTGCATTGGGTGATGGATAGGTGTAAGGCAGGCGATGTACAGGTGAGAGGCAGGCAAATGGTGAATGATAGATGCCTGACAGTGAGCAATCTGCCCTCAAAAAGGCATCAATATGCTGGCAGACTGCAGGTCATCACAGCAGACAAATGGGGTAAACACCAGGGGATCTATAAGCAACAAAAACTGCCTCACCAAGAAACAGATATCTTCTGCTTGAAACCAGAGTTACAGAGCGACAAGGAACGCAGCTTCCCTCTTGTCTGCCATCTTGGATCCCTTAAGATTTCATCTCATTCCAATCAGAATGGCAATTTTCAAGAATACAAGCAACAATAAATGTTGGTGAGGATGTGGGGATAAAGATAAATTGCTGGTGGGAATGCAAAATGGTGCAAACATTATGGAAAGCAGTATGGAGAGTCCTCAGAAAACTTGGAATGGAGCCACCATTTGACCTAGTTATCCCACTCCTTGGCATATACCCAAAGGACTTAAAATCAGTATACTACAGTGATGCAGCCACATGAATGTTCCTAGCAGCTCAATTCACAATAGCTAAACTGTGAAACCAACCTAGGTGTCCTTCAACAGATTAATGGATAAAGAAAATATGGTATATATATATTTATATATGAAGGAATACTATTCAGCTTTAAAGAATAATGAAATTATGACATTTGCTGGTAAATGGATGGAGTTAGAGAATATCATGATAAGTGAAATAAGCCAAACCCAAAAAACAAATGCTGAAAGTTTTCTCTGATATGCAGATGCTAATTCACAATAAGGAGGGGGGGCTAAGAAAGAATAGAGTTTCTTTACATTAGGTAGAGGGGAGTGAAGGGAGGGGAAGGGGGATGGGGATAGGAATGATAGAAGAGTGAAACAGATCTTATTACCTTGTGTACATATATGACTATATGGCTGATGTGATTCTACAAAATGTATAATCAGAAAAATGAGAAATCATACTTCATTTATGTATGATTCATCAAAATGTATAAATGCATTCTACTGTCATGTACAACTAGTTAGAACAAATTTAAAAATTTTTAAAAATTGAGGAAATAAGATCTAGAAGAAAGGAGTTGGTGAAACTCCAGGAGCATTGGCCCAGACTTGAGAGGAATTATTTTCAAAGGAGATGATGAAAATCAATTGTTCTCAGTGGTAGAACATATCACACCCCAGATGCCTTCCTCTCTGACTGCTAAGAGTTGTTAGGGTCCCAAGGCTTTTAATGTGAACGTAGGAGAGAAGGGATGAAAATTCTAGGAGGTTTAAGTAGATTCTTAACCTCTATAATATGCTTCAGTTCCTTCAAAGGAAAAGGGAGTTGAATTATTTGATTTTTAATTATTTTTTATTATAGCATGTTTACTTTTATTCCAAGTAAACCATAAGTATTTATGTTATTAGGTCTTTATGAATCTAGAGTTGATGTTTTAGTTGCATTTGTCTCTCAGATGAAAGCACAGTTGGATGGTTCTCAGCTGTACCTGAACCCATGGCATCTAAGCCAGCTTCCTCTCAGGGCAAGTCTCCAGCTTTGAGTCTGACAGAGCTGCCTGAGGAAACAAAAAGGGTATGAAAATGACTCTCTGTGTGCCATCACCATTTTATGCTTGACCTCATCAAGTTGACAGTGGGTGAAACACATTTCTTACAAGAGCGTATTGTCACTTCTATTACTTGACTTCTCTGTCCATAGAGCAGCAGTGGGGTTTACCTGATATAGGTTGAGCTGGAGTTGTCCAGGTGGCAGGCAGATTCCTTTGAACTGGCTGTAGAAGGGAGTATGAATATGGGAACAATGGTTTCAAAGCAGTACTTGTGGGTATAGGATGTTTGATATGATTAATCAACATTCCAAACAAAAATTCCAACACCTTCTCCCCCACCATATCTTAGAGAAATTGGAATAGGCTCAGTTTAAATTACCACATCCTATGCTGTAATATGTAAGATGAAAGCAAGATATTTAATTTTTTTCTGGTACTTTTTGGTCCAAGAATGTACGAGGGCATGGAAGCATTATTGACCTGATCATGGGCAGCACATTCCGCAATTTCATTTGGTCTGCACAGAAAATTGTCACACCTGTCCCAGTTTTGCAAAGCTCTTAATGAGAAGTGGTAGGCAGTGCAGGCTTAGGAGAGAAGCAATGGATTTGGAGTAAGAAGACTAGAGTTTGAATTCCAACCCCTACTTTACCAATTGTAGAAACTGCCCATTCAGTTATATAAACAATTTTCCAGTTCCATCAACTGTAAAATGAACAAAGTAACACTTTCATGAGCTCATTTTGTTTGCTTGTGTGTTCAAGTGGGGTTCATCCCTGGAATGCAAGGATGGTTTAACATCCATAAATCAATCAACATAATCCATCGTGTCAACAGACTTAAGGATAAGAATCAATGGCTATTTCAATTGATGCAGAAAAAGCATTCGACAAAATACAACACCCCTTCATGCTCAAAACACTAGAAAAAATAGGGGATAGTAGGAATATACCTGAACATTGTAAAGCCTATTTATGCTAAGCCCATGGCCAACATCATTCTTAATGGAGAAAAACTGAAAGCATTCCCTTTAAAAACAGGAACAAGAGAGGGATGTCCTCTTTCACCACTTCTATTCAACATTGTCCTCGAAACTCTAGCCAGAGCAATTATGCATTCATCAATTGAGTTTCTTTATCCATTTATTTATTTATGAATTTAGGTTGGTTTCACAATCTGGCTATTGTGAATTGAGCAGCTATGAACATTGATGTGGCTGTATCTCTGTAATATGCTGATTTTAAGTCCTTTGGGTATAGGCAAAGGAGTGCGATAGCTGGGTCAAATGGTGGTTCCATTCCAAACTTTCTGAGGAATCTCCACACTGCTTTCCAGAGTGGCTGCACTAATTTGCAACCCCACTAGCAATGTATGAGTGTACCTTTTTCCCCACATCCTTGCCAACACACCCATTGTGGCTTGTATTCTTGATAATCACCATTCTATTTGGGGTGAGATGGATTCATAGGGTAGTTTTGATTTGCATTTCTCTTATTACTAGAGATGTTGAACATTTTCATATATCTGTTGATTGCTTGTACATCTGTGAAGTGTCTGTTCATTTCCTTAGCCCATTTGTTGATTGGGTTATTTGTATTCTTGTTGTAGAGTTTTTTGAGTTCTTTGTATATTCTGGAAATTAGTGCTCTATCTGAAGTATGGGTGGCAAAGATTTTCTCCACTCTGTAGGTTCTCTTTTCACATTGCTGATAGTTTTCTTTGCTGAGAGAAAGCTTTTTAGTTTGGATCTCTCCCAGTTATTGATTCTTGCTTTTATTTCTTGTTCTATGGGAGTCCTGTTAAGGAAGTCTGATCCTAAGCCAACAAGTTGAAGATTTGGACTTACATTTTCTTCTATAACATGAAGGGTCTCAGGTCTGATTCTAAGGTCCTTGATCCACTTTGAGTTGAGTTTTGTGCAGGGTGAGAGATAGGGGTTTAGTTTCATTTTCTTGCATATGGATTTCCAGTTTTCCCAGCACCATTTGTTGAAGAGGCTATCTTTTCTCCATTGCATATTTTTGGAACCTTTGTCTAGTAGGAGAAAATTGTATTTATTTGGGTTTGTGTCCATGTCCTCTATTCTGTACCGTTGATCTACCTGTCAGTTTTGGTACCAATACCATGCTGTTTTTGTTATTATTGCTTTGTAGTAGAGTTGAAGATCTGGTATTGTGATACCCCCTGCTTCATTTTTTCTGCTAAGCATTGCTTTAGCTATTCTGGGTTTCTTCTTCTTCCAATTGAATTTCATGACTGCTTGCTCTATTTTTTTAAGGTACGTCATTGGGATTTTAATTGGAATTGTGTTCAATCTGTATAGCACTTTTGGTAGTATGGCCATTTTGACAATATTAATTCTGCCTATCCAAGAACACGGTAGATCTTTCCATCTTCTAAGGTCTTCCTCAATTTCTTTGTTCAATATTTTTTAGTTTTCATTGCCGAGATCTTTTACCTCCTTAGTTAGATTAATTCCCAAGTATTTTATTTTTGAGGCCATTGCAAATGGAGTTATTTTCCTCACTTTCCTTGCAGATGTTTCATCACTTGTGTATAAAAATGATATAGATTTATGTGTGTTGATTTTATAGCCTGCTATTTTGGTGAATTCATTGATGAGGTCTAGAAGTTTTCTGGAGGAGTTTTTTGGATCCTCAAAATATAGAATCTGTTATCAGCAAATAGTGACTGCTTAAGTTCCTCTTTTCCTATTTGTATCCCTTTAATTTCTTTAGTCTGCCTAATTGCTCTGGCAATATTATATTATATGATGAATGGATAACAGAAGACATCAGGAGGGAAATAAAAAAGTTCTTAGAAGTAAATGAGAACAAAGACACATCATATCAAAATCTCTGGGACACTATGAAAGCAGTACTTAGAGGAAGATTTATTTCATGGAGCACATTCAACAAAAGAAGTAGTAATCAACAAATAAACAACTTAACACTGCAGCTCAAAGTCCTAGAAAAAGAATAGCAGACCAACACCAAAAGTAGTAGAAGACAGGAATTAGTTAAAATCAGAGCTGAAATCAATGAAATTTAAACAAAAGAAACACTCCAAAAAATTGACAAAATAAATAGTTGGTTCTTTGAAAAAATAAACAAAATTGATAAACCCTTAGCCACACTAAAAAAGAGAAAGAGGGAGAAAACTCAAATTACTAAAATTTGGAATGAACAAGGAAATATCACAACAGACACGAGTGAAATACAAAACATGATTAGAAGCTATTTTGAAAAACTATATTCCAACAAAACAGAAAATTTCGAAAACATCAACAAGTTTCTAGAGACATATGAATTACCCAAACAGAACGAGGAGGATATACACAACTTAAATAAATCAATTACAAGCAAATGAAACAGAAGAGGTCATCCAAAGCCTACCAACAAAGAAAGGTCAGGACCAGATGGGTTCTCAGCTGAGTTCTACAAAACCTTTAAAGAAGAGCTCATTCCAATACTCCTCAAAGTATTCCATGAAATAGAAGAGGAGGGAACTCTCCCAAACTCATTCTATGAAGCCAATATCACCCTGATACCTAAACCAGACAGAAACACATCGAGGAAAGAAAATGTGAGACCAATATCCTTAATGAAAATCGACGCAAAAATTCTCAACAAAATTTTAGCAAATCGCATACAAAAACATATTAAAAAGATAGTGCACCATGATCAAGTGGGTTTCATCCCAGGGATGCAAGGTTGGTTGAACAACAGGAAATCAATAAATGTCATCCACCATATCAACAGGCTTAAAGTTAAGAATCACATGATTATTTCAATAGATGCAGAAAAAGCATTTGATAAAATACAGCTTCCCTTCATGCTCAAAACACTAGAAAAAATTGGGATAGTGGGAACCTTCTTTAACATTGTAAATGCCATCTACGCTAAGCCCATAGCCAATATCATTCTAAATGGTGAAAAACTGAAAGCATTTACCCTCAAAACTGGAACAAGGCAGGGATGCCCTCTTTCACCACTTATATTCAACATCGTCCTTGAAACTCTCGTCAGAGCAATTAGATAAACCAAAGAAATTAAAGGAATATGAATTGGAAAAGAAGAACTCAAACCATCCCTGTTCACTGATGACATGATTATATATTTAGAGGAACCTGGAAATTCCACCAGAAAACTTTTAGAAGTCATAAGTGAATTCAGTAATGTAGCAGGTTACAAGATCAATGCTCGTAAATCCAATGCATTTTTATACATAAGTGATGAATCTTCAGAAAGAGAATTTAGGAAAACTACCCCATTCACAATAGCCTTGAAAAAATAAAATACTTGGGAATCAATCTCACAAAAGAGGTGAAAGACCTCTACAATGAGAACTACAGAATACTAAAGAAAGAAAGAAATTAAAGAAAAAATTAAAGGAAATGAACAGACACTTCACAGAAGCAGATGTACAAGCAATCAACAGATATATGATAAAATGTTCAACATCTCTAGTAATAAGAGAAATGCAAATCAAAACTACCCTAAGATTCCATCTCACCCCAATTAGAATGGCAATTATCAAGAACACAAGCAGCAATAGGGGTTGTGGAGGATGTGGGGAAAAAGGTACACTCATACATTGCTGGTGGGGTTGCAAATCAGTGCAGCCACTCTGGAAAGCAGTATGGAGATTCCTCAGAAAGCTTGGAATGGAACCACCATTTGACCCAGCTATCCCACTCCTTGGCCTATACCCAAAGGACTTAAAATCAGCATACTACAGAGATACAGCCACATCACTGTTCATAGCTGCTCAATTCACAATAGCCAGATTGTGGAACCAACCTAGATGTCCTTCAATTGATGAATGGAGAAAGAAACTGTGGTATAAATATATACAATGGAATATTACTCAACCATAAAGAATGATAAAATTATGGCATTTGCAGGCAAATGGATGAAACTGGAGAATATCATGCTAAGTGAGATAAGCCAATCTCAAAAAACCAAAGGACCAATGATCTCACTGATAAGCGGATGATGACACATAATGGGAGGTGGGAGGGGTTAGTTGTAGTGTTAGGGTTAGGGTTAGGTTTAGGGCTAGGGTTAGGGAGGGGGGCAAGAATGGAGGAAGGAAGGACTGTATTGAGGGGAAATAGGAGTGGGAGGGATGGGGGGAAGGGAAACATAATAGAATATGTCAAACAACATTACCCTGTGTAAATTTATGATTACACAAATGATATGCCTTTACTCCATGTACAAACAGAGAAACAACATGTATCCCATTTGTTTACAGTAAAAAAAAAGTAACTGTAAAATCTGGTCAAAATAAATAAGGCAATCAATCAAGACTTCAGGTTCTAGAATTCGAAGACAAATGGAAGCACCAGAGGGTGAGTTCTACATTTGTCACATGTTTCCTCCTAAGAACATGTGACAGTTCACTGTGTAAGGGGCATATGCAGAGGTGGAAGAACATGGGAATTAATGGGAGAGGAATAAAGGTTGAGGAGAAAGCAGTAGTTTTCTGAACCAGGCAGATCCAGAGCATTTGGAATTGGTAGCTGTCAAAGCAGCTGGTGCTTTGACAAATGCAAATAAAAACTCCCCTAAGATTCCATCTCACCCCAATTAGTGCAACCCTCTGGAATGTAGTATGGAAATTCCTCAGAAAGCTTGGAATGGAACCACCGTTTGACCCAGCTATCCCACTCCTTGGCCTATACCCAAAGGAGTTAAAATCAACATACTACAGAGATACAGCCACATCAATGTTCATTCCTGCTCAATTCACCATAGCCAGATTGTGGAACCAACCTAGATGTCCTTCAATTGATGAATGGATAAAGAAACTGTGGCATATATATACAATGGAATATTACTCAACCATGCAGTTGATAAAATTATGGCATTTGCAGACAAATGGATGAAATTGGAGAATATCATTCTATGTGAGATAAGCCTATCTGAAAAAACCAAAGGACGAATGATCTCACTGGTAAGCGGATGATGACATATAATGGAGGGTGGGAGTGGTTAGCATTAGGTTTAGGGTTAGGTTTAGGGTTAGGGTTAGGGAGGGGGGCAAGAATGGAGGAAGGAAGGACTGTATAGAGGGAAAAGAGGGGTGGGAGCGGTGGGGGGGAAGGGAAAAAATAATGGAATGACTCAAACAACATTATCCTATGTAAATTTATGATTACACAAATAGTATGCCTTTACTCCATGTACAAACAGAGAAACAACATGTATCCCATTTGTTTACAATAAAAAAAAAAGAAAAAAGAAAATAAGGTGCCATGATCAAGTGGTTCTCATCCCAGGGATGCAAGGTTGGTTCAATATACAGTAATCAATAAATGTAATACATCACATAAATAGAGTTAAGGACATGAATAAATTATTATCTCAATTGATGCAGAAAAAACATTTGATGAAGTCCAGTACCTATTCTTGTTTCAAGCACTAGAGAAACTAGTGGTAAAAGAAACTTGCCTCAACCTTGTGAAGCCTATAAATGACAAACTGAAAGCCAACATCATATTGAATGGAGACAAATTGAAAGCATTTCCTCTAAAAACAGGAATAAGAGAAGGATGTCCACTCTCACCATTCCTATTCAAAATAGTTCTGGAAACTCTAGCAAGAGGAATTAGGTGAGAGAAGAAAATTAAAAGAATACAAACAGAAAATTGAAAGGATACAAACAGTAAAAGAGAAGATCAAGTTAACTCTTTTTGCTGATGATATGATCTTATATTGAGAAGACCCCCTACCCCCAAAAAAACTCCACTAGAGGACTTGTAGTCCTGATAAATTTAGGAAAGTAGCAGAATCTAAGATCAGCAAACATAAATCAATTGCTTTTCTATACTCCAATAATGAATCTGCTGAAAAAGAAATTAGGAAAACTGTTACATTCACAATAACCTAAAAAAACAAACAAAACAAACAAACAAAGAAACAACAGCTTAGGAATGAATCTAATGAAGGAGAAGGAAGATTTATACAATAAAAACTACAGAACACCAAAGAGAGTCATTGAAGACCTTAGAAGATGGAAAGACCTTCCATGTGTTTATATAGACAGAATTAATATTATCAAAATGGTCATACTACCAAAACTATTATACATAATTAATGCAATCTCTATCAAAATACCAAGGACATTCTTCCCAGAACTAGAAAAATTAGTTCTAAATTCATTTGGAAGAATAAGAGACTCAGAACAGTCAAAGTAATTCTGAGCAAGAAGAGCAACGCTGGAGGCATTGCAATATCAGACCTCAAATTATACTACAGAGCAATAGTAACTAAAACAGCTTGGTATTGGCAACAAAACAGACATGAAATCCCATCGAGTAGAATCGAAGACACAGAGACAAACCCACACAGATACAGTCATCTCATATTCAACAAAAGTGCCAAAATCATATGTTGGAGAAAAGATAGTCTTTTTAACAAATGGTGCTGGGAAACCTAGATATTCATATGTAGAAGAATAAAACTAGATTCCTGTATTTCATCCTGCACAAAAGTCAACTCAAAATGTATCAAAGACTTAGGAATTATACCTGAAACTTTTCAGTTGTTATAAGAAACGTAGGGTCAACACTCCTTCATATTGGTGTAGACATTGACTTCCTTAACTAGCTTAAGAAATACAACTAAGAATCAACCAGTGGTATAGCATCAAATTAAAAGTCTTTTACACAGCAAAGGTAATGATTAAGATTGTGAAAAGGGTGCCTCTGAAATGGAGAAAATCATTGTTAGCTACCCTCTGACTAGGATTAATACTCAGAATATATAAAGAACTCAAAAAGCTTAACACCACTATTACCACCACCAATGAAAAGACCCCAATCAATAAATGGGAAAAAGAACTAAGCAGATATTTCTCAAAAGAAGAAACACAAATGACCAAAAATATATGAAAAAATTTCAACATCTCTACCAATTACAGAAATGCAAAGCAGAACTACACTATGATTTCATTTCACTCCAGTCAAAATGGTGATTATCAAGAATACAAGTAATAATAAATGCTGGTGAGGATGTGGGGGAAAAGGCACGCTCATACCTTGTTGGTGGGACTGTGAATTAGTGCAGCCACTCTGGAAAGCTGTATGGAGATTCCTCAAAAAACTAGTAATTGGACCATCATATGACCTATTATCCCATTCCTCAGTATACATCCAAAAGACTTAAAATCAGCATACTATAGAGATGTAGCCACACCAATGTTTATAGTAGCACAATTCACAATAGCCAATCAGTGGAACTAACCTAAGTGCCCATCAATGGGTAAAGAAAATGTAGTATCTGTACACAATGAAGTTTTACTCAGCCCTAAAGAAGAATGAAATTATGGCATTTGGTAGTAATTGGATGGAAATGCAGTACATCATGCTAAGGGCAATAGCCAGACTCAAAATCAAGGGTTGAACATTTTCTCTCAAATGCAGAAGCTAGATCAAAATAAGTAAAATAATGATAATAATAATAAGTGGGTAGGAAACTCCATTAAAATAGAAGAGAGATCAGATGTACATATATGAATTTCACCTTTATATATATCCATAATGCACGAATTAAAAAAATCTATATATAAATAGAAGAAAGATCAGAAGAGTAGAGGAAAGGGACAGGGTAAGGGAGGAGGGTTGGAAAAGGGGAAGTACTGGTGACTGAATTATAACAAATTATTTTCCACCCTTATATATAACACCAGAATGAACCCCAATATTGTGTATAAATATAAAGAACTATTAAAAAAGTAAAAAGAGTTGTTTCTTTGGGATAGATTGATTTGTAGACTAATTTAATGAACCAACACTATGTTCACTTAAAAAAGATAACTCTCTTTGTTTCAGGGAGAAAGGAAAAAGGATTAATTTTGAGGATAATAAATTTCATGTCCTTATTATTTTCTTTAGGTCATTCTGCATTCCACTGGATGTTCTTTTTCACTCTGCTTTATGCTATGAAGATGGCTCACACCCCTAACCAATACAGAGCTGTGTGAATCGTCCAGGCTTCTAGCAGGGATTGGAATTCCATTCAGATGATTCAACTGGAAAGCTTCTAGTAGTCAGAGTTCTCCAGAGAAACAGAATCAGTAAGAGAATATATGTAAGTTTATTATGACAAATTGGCTTACATGATCAGAAAGACTAAGAAGTCCTATGATCTGCCATCTGCAAGTGGGAGACCCAGAAAAGTTGGTGGTGTAATTCAATCTAAATCTGAAGGCCTGAGAACCAGGGAAGGCACTGGTGTAAATCCCAGTCCAATCACAGAATTATATAAATGAGATGTCTCAACCTAGGAATGGGGTTGGAATGAAGGCGGGATTCCTCCTTCCTCTTGCCTTTTATTCCACGTAGGCCCTCAGTGAATTGGATGATGCCCACACAATTTTGGGATGGAAAACTACTTTACTGAGTTTACCTATTCAAATACTAATCTCACCAGAAATCATCTCACAGACACATCCAGAAGTAATGTTTAATTTGGGTGCTCTTTGGCACAATCGAGTTGACACATAGCATTAACCATCATAGACCAATAAAGAGACTCCACGTATGGAGGAGTTGACAGAAATAAGAGAATCATGAAATGAAAGAGAGGCACACAGGGACTACTAATATTGAGAAAATATTACTAAGACCTGAAAAGAGCAGGGGAGGAAATGGTGCTTTGGAGCTTGGTGAGAGCTGCCACTGACAAGCAGGTATCCCCTGGGAGAAGCTGTAGTGAAAGATACAGCTATTGCGAGAACTGAGGAGTGTAACACAAGAAATATGCTCTCCAGACTGAGCCTTAGCGTTGGTAGGGCAGAGGGTGAGAGCACACTGGATTCTCACATACACTATTTCTAAATATTTAAAAGTTAAAAATCAAACTAAGAATTTGTATGGTAAAATATATTCTATCCTTCTACATTTTCAAATATACTCTTATGAATCTTGAACACTAGGTTCAACTTTATGATTCTCAGATTTCTTGGCGTTTCATGCAGAATCATGGTGTGGAGAGAGCTGGGTCTGGACTTCTGGCCCAGTTTGTGGCTCACATAGGAGGACGCCAAAGCTTGCATATCTAGCTTTGCTCACTGCTCCTTCTGTAGTCCCCCATCCTGACTTCTTGTGTCTAGGAATGTACAGTCTTTCAGTGGGAAGACAGATTCAGGAGAGAGGTTCACAGGAGAGGGTTCTGGAAGAAGACTCAGGGCCACAAGAGCAGTGATTCTCAAAGACCTGAGAACCCAGAGCTTGACGAGGAAAGGGAGAGGGTATAGGCTCTCAGTGGGAATGTGCTGTTTGTCGGGGTGTGGCCACCATATGGTCTTCTAAAGCATCAGGATCATGGGCCCCACTTGCCTGACTTCTCTCTCTGACTCTTCTATCTCCTGATGGTATCTCCTAATGGTTTAGTTCAACTGGTGGCCATCTACCAGTGGAGTCTGTGGAATGTAGTGTCTCTAGAGAATAATAGAGACAGCCATAAAGAGGAGGGTCTGACTCTCTCCAGGGTGAGATAAGGCAGTTATAGTGTTAGGCATGTTATAAACATATTCATTCTCTATAAATTGTAAATCAATGTAGCCATTACTAAAAGTCAATAGAATGGTTCAGAGTTGTCACTGTCATCCCATTGACACCTAGCTAGGGGGTGGGATGAAGCTGTAACTCCTGCTACTTCTGAGTCTCATGGTTGGAAGTAGCATTTTACCCCTCCTTTCTCTATCCTCTGTCTTTGAACATCTATGAACAGAAGCTGAGCCCTGACTGCAGAGCTGGAATCAATACTTGCCATGGACACCCACTCAGGTCACATGAATGTCACTAACTGGTCATGTAGTGGAAATAGAGTCAGACTAGGTGGCTATGTAAGTAAAAAGCCAGAGGACTTTTGTAATTCATTAATTTTGATGTTTCTGATACCATGTCTAGGTGATATCAGAGCGAATAACATTTTATTAAGAATCTCCATTAGTTTCCTTCTTTTTTTTTATTATTGTATACAAATGGGATACATGTTGTTTATCTATTTGTACATGGAGTCAAGCATACCATTTGTGTAATCATAAATTTACATAGGGCAATGATGTTTGATTCATTATTTTTTCCCTTCCCCCCACCCCTATTAGTTTCCTTCTTAAATCTCTTATGTTAACTGTTTAGATTTAATTTAATCCTGATGTGTCTATAAACAAGGCTAACATGACAGTTTACTGTAACACATTGAGTTACAGTGGAGCTAGCCACTTCTAAGCCATATAGGTTGAATATTCCTAACTCCAAAAAATTCAAAGTCCCCGATGCTCCAAAATCCTGAACTTTTTGAGCACATATATGATGCCACAAGTGGAAAATTCCACACCTAACCTCATGTGGTGGGTTGCAGTCAAAATGCAGATGCACAAAAAATCTTGTATAAAATCACCTTCATACTGTATGTATAAAGTGTATATTAGACATAAATGAGTCTTTTGCTGAGATTTGGGTCTCATCCTCAACATGTCCATTATGTATATGAAATATTTGAAAATATGGAAAAAATTGAAACTTGAAATACTTCTGGTTTCAAGACCAGAGAAGAGATTTTTAACTCAAATATGGGACTGAACCT